>NW_026614260.1:0-235687 GCF_026230105.1 Diorhabda sublineata
TAATTGAAAATTTTCAAAGTCTATCTTCCTAATGTGAAGTCGAATTTCAACATTTCTCATATATTTGAGTGAGTTTGCATCTAACTTTGTCAAATATCATCGAATAACATCCATTGAAGCCCATTGAGGTCAACTGTCACTTTGAAAATATGGAAAATTTTCAAAGTCTATCTTCCTAATTTGAAGTCGAATTTCAACATTTCTCATATATTTGAGTGAGTTTGCATCTAACTCTGTCAGATATCATCGAATAACATCCATTGAAGCCCATTGAGGTCAACTGTCACTTTGTAATAATTGAAAATTTTCAAAGTCTATCTTCCTAATTTGAAGTCGAATTTCAACATTTCTCATATATTTGAGTGAGTTTGCATCTAACTCTGTCAGATATCATCGAATAACATCGATTGAAGACCATTGAGGTCAACTGTCACTTTGTAATAATTGAAAATTTTCAAAGTCTATCTTCCTAATGTGAAGTCGAATTTCAACATTTCTCATATATTTGAGTGAGTTTGCATCTAACTTTGTCAGATATCATCGAATAACATCTATTGAAGCCCATTGAGGTCAACTGTCACTTTGAAAATATGGAAAATTTTCAAAGTCTATCTTCCTAATTTGAAGTCGAATTTCAACATTTCTCATATATTTGAGTGAGTTTGCATCTAACTCTGTCAGATATCATCGAATAACATCCATTGAAGCCCATTGAGGTCAACTGTCACTATGTAATAATTGAAAATTTTCAAAGTCTATCTTCCTAATTCGAAGTCGAATTTCAACATTTCTCATATATTTGAGTGAGTTTGCATCTAACTTTGTCAGATATCATCGAATAACTTCCAGTGAAGTTCATTGAGCTCAACTGTCACTTTGTGATAATTGAAAATTTTCAAAGTCTATCTTCCTAATTTGAAGTCGAATTTAAACATTTCTTATATATTTGAGTGAGTTTGCATCTAACTTTCTCAGATATCATCGAATAACATCCAATGAAGCTCATTGAGGTCAACTGTCAATTTGTGTTAATTGAAAATTTTCAAAGTCTATCTTCCTAATTTGAAGTCGAATTTCAACATTTCTTATATATTTGAGTGAGTTTGCATCTAACTTTTTCAGATATCATCGAATAACATCCATTGAAGCTCATTGAGGTCAACTGTCAATTTGTGATAATTGAAAATTTTCAAAGTCTATCTTCCTAATTTGAAGTCGAATTCCAACATTTCTCATATATTTGAATGAGTTTGCATCTAACTTTGTCAGATATCGTCGATTAACATTCTTTGAAGCCCATTGAGGTCAACTGTCACTTTGTGTTAATTGAAAATTTTCAAAGTCTATCTTCCTCATTCGAAGTCGAATTTCAACATTTCTCATATATTTGAGTGAGTTTGCATCTAACTTTTTCAGATATCATCGAATAACATCCATTGAAGCTCATTGAGGTCAACTGTCAATTTGTGTTAATTGAAAATTTTCAAAGTCTATCTTCCTAATTTGAAGTCGAATTTCAACATTTCTTATATATTTGAGTGAGTTTGCATCTAACTTTTTCAGATATCATCGAATAACATCCATTGAAGCTCATTGAGGTCAACTGTCACTTTGTGTTAATTGAAAATTTTCAAAGTCTATCTTCCTCATTCGAAGTCGAATTTCAACATTTCTCATATATTTGAGTGAGTTTGCATCTAACTTTTTCAGATATCATCGAATAACATCCATTGAAGCTCATTGAGGTCAACTGTCAATTTGTGTTAATTGAAAATTTTCAATGTCTATCTTCCTAATTTGAAGTCGAATTTCAACATTTCTTATATATTTGAGTGAGTTTGCATCTAACTTTGTCAGATATCGTCGATTAACATCCTTTGAAGCCCATTGAGGTCAACTGTCAATTTGTGTTAATTGAAAATTTTCAAAGTCTATCTTCCTAATTTGAAGTCAAATTTCAACATTTCTTATATATTTGAGTGAGTTTGCATCTAACTTTGTCAGATATCATCGAATAACATCCATTGAAGCTCATTGAGGTCAACTGTCACTTTGTGTTAATTGAAAATTTTTAAAGTCTATCTTCCTAATTCGAAGTCAAATTTCAACATTTCTCATATATTTGAGTGAGTTTGCATCTAACTTTGTCAGATATCGTCGATTAACATCCTTTGAAGCCCATTGAGGTCAACTGTCACTTTGTGTTAATTGAAAATTTTCAAAGTCTATCTTCCTAATTTGAAGTCGAATTTCAACATTTCTTATATATTTGAGTGAGTTTGCATCTAACTTTGTCAGATATCGTCGATTAACATCCTTTGAAGCCCATTGAGGTCAACTGCCACTGTGTGTTAATTGAAAAAATTCAAAGTCTATCTTCCTAATTTGAAGTCGAATTTAAACATTTCTTATATATTTGAGTGAGTTTGCATCTAACTTTGTCAGATATCATCGAATAACATCCATTGAAGCTCATTGAGGTCAACTGTCACTTTGTGTTAATTGAAAATTTTTAAAGTCTATCTTCCTAATTCGAAGTCAAATTTCAACATTTCTCATATATTTGAGTGAGTTTGCATCTAACTTTGTCAGATATCGTCGATTAACATCCTTTGAAGCCCATTGAGGTCAACTGTCAATTTGTGTTAATTGAAAATTTTCAAAGTCTATCTTCCTAATTTGAAGTCAAATTTCAACATTTCTTATATATTTGAGTGAGTTTGCATCTAACTTTGTCAGATATCATCGAATAACATCCATTGAAGCTCATTGAGGTCAACTGTCACTTTGTGTTAATTGAAAATTTTTAAAGTCTATCTTCCTAATTCGAAGTCAAATTTCAACATTTCTCATATATTTGAGTGAGTTTGCATCTAACTTTGTCAGATATCGTCGATTAACATCCTTTGAAGCCCATTGAGGTCAACTGTCACTTTGTGTTAATTGAAAATTTTCAAAGTCTATCTTCCTAATTTGAAGTCGAATTTCAACATTTCTTATATATTTGAGTGAGTTTGCATCTAACTTTGTCAGATATCGTCGATTAACATCCTTTGAAGCCCATTGAGGTCAACTGCCACTGTGTGTTAATTGAAAAAATTCAAAGTCTATCTTCCTAATTTGAAGTCGAATTTAAACATTTCTTATATATTTGAGTGAGTTTGCATCTAACTTTCTCAGATATCATCGAATAACATCCAATGAAGCTCATTGAGGTCAACTGTCAATTTGTGTTGATTGAAAATTTTCAAAGTCTATCTTCCTAATTTGAAGTCGAATTTCAACATTTCTCATATATTTGAGTGAGTTTGCATCTAACTTTTCCAGATATCATCGAATAACATCCATTGAAGCTCATTGAGGTCAACTGTCAATTTGTGATAATTGAAAATTTTCAAAGTCTATCTTCCTAATTTGAAGTCGAATTCCAACATTTCTCATATATTTGAATGAGTTTGCATCTAACTTTGTCAGATATCGTCGATTAACATTCTTCGAAGCCCATTGAGGTCAACTGTCACTTTGTGTTAATTGAAAATTTTCAAAGTCTATCTTCCTCATTCGAAGTCGAATTTCAACATTTCTCATATATTTGAGTGAGTTTGCATCTAACTTTTTCAGATATCATCGAATAACATCCATTGAAGCTCATTGAGGTCAACTGTCAATTTGTGTTAATTGAAAATTTTCAAAGTCTATCTTCCTAATTTGAAGTCGAATTTCAACATTTCTTATATATTTGAGTGAGTTTGCATCTAACTTTGTCAGATATCATCGAATAACATCCATTGAAGCTCATTGAGGTCAACTGTCACTTTGTGTTAATTGAAAATTTTTAAAGTCTATCTTCCTAATTTGAAGTCAAATTTCAACATTTCTCATATATTTGAGTGAGTTTGCATCTAACTTTGTCAGATATCATCGAATAACATCCATTGAAGCTCATTGAGGTCAACTGTCACTTTGTGTTAATTGAAAATTTTTAAAGTCCATCTTCCTAATTTGAAGTCGAATTTCAACATTTCTTATATATTTGAGTGAGTTTGCATCTAACTTTGTCAGATATCGTCGATTAACATCCTTTGAAGCCCATTGAGGTCAACTGCCACTGTGTGTTAATTGAAAAAATTCAAAGTCTATCTTCCTAATTTGAAGTCTAATTTCAACATTTCTTATATATTTGAGTGAGTTTGCATCTAACTTTTTCAGATATCATCGAATAACATCCATTGAAGCTCATTGAGGTCAACTGTCAATTTGTGTTAATTGAAAATTTTCAAAGTCTATCTTCCTAATTTGAAGTCGAATTTCAACATTTCTTATATATTTGAGTGAGTTTGCATCTAACTTTTTCAGATATCATCGAATAACATCCATTGAAGCTCATTGAGGTCAACTGTCAATTTGTGTTAATTGAAAATTTTCAAAGTCTGTCTTCCTAATTTGAAGTCGAATTTCAACATTTCTCATATATTTGAGTGAGTTTGCATCTAACTTTTTCAGATATCATCGAATAACATCCATTGAAGCTCATTGAGGTCAACTGTCAATTTGTGTTAATTGAAAATTTTCAATGTCTATCTTCCTAATTTGAAGTCGAATTTCAACATTTCTTATATATTTGAGTGAGTTTGCATCTAACTTTGTCAGATATCATCGAATAACATCCATTGAAGCTCATTGAGGTCAACTGTCACTTTGTGTTAATTGAAAATTTTTAAAGTCTATCTTCCTAATTTGAAGTCAAATTTCAACATTTCTCATATATTTGAGTGAGTTTGCATCTAACTTTGTCAGATATCGTCGATTAACATCCTTTGAAGCCCATTGAGGTCAACTGTCACTTTGTGTTAATTGAAAATTTTCAAAGTCTATCTTCCTAATTTGAAGTCGAATTTCAACATTTCTTATATATTTGAGTGAGTTTGCCTCTAACTTTGTCAGATATCGTCGATTAACATCCTTTGAAGCCCATTGAGGTCAACTGCCACTTTGTGTTAATTGAAAAAATTCAAAGTCTATCTTCCTCATTCGAAGTAGATTTCAACATTTCTCATATATTTGAGTGAGTTTGCATCTAACTTTGTCAGATATCATCGAATAACTTCCAGTGAAGTTCATTGAGCTCAACTGTCACTTTGTGATAATTGAAAATTTTCAAAGTCTATCTTTCTAATTTGAAGTCGAATTTCAACATTTCTTATATATTTGAGTGAGTTTGCATCTATCTTTGTCAGATATCGTCGATTAACATCCTTTGAAGCCCATTGAGGTCAACGGTCACTTTGTGATAATTGAAAAATTTCAATGTCTATCTTCCTAATTTGAAGTCGAATTTCAACATTTCTCATATATCTGAGTGAGTTTGCATCTAACTTTTTCAGATATCATCGAATAACATCCATTGAAGCTCATTGAGGTCAACTGGAAATTTGTGTTAATTGAAAATTTTCAATGTCTATCTTCCTAATTTGAAGTCGAATTTCAACATTTCTTATATATTTGAGTGAGTTTGCATCTAACTTTGTCAGATATCGTCGATTAACATCCTTTGAAGCCCATTGAGGTCAACTGTCACTTTGTGTTAATTGAAAATTTTCAAAGTCTATCTTCCTCATTCGAAGTCGAATTTCAACATTTCTTATATATTTGAGTGAGTTTGCATCTATCTTTGTCAGATATCGTCGATTAACATCCTTTGAAGCCCATTGAGGTCAACGGTCACTTTGTGATAATTGAAAATTTTCAAAGTCTATCTTCCTAATTTGAAGTCGAATTTCAACATTTCTTATATATTTGAGTGAGTTTGCATCTAACTTTGTCAGATATCATCGAATAACATCCATTGAAGCTCATTGAGGTCAACTGTCACTTTGTGTTAATTGAAAATTTTTAAAGTCTATCTTCCTAATTCGAAGTCAAATTTCAACATTTCTCATATATTTGAGTGAGTTTGCATCTAACTTTGTCAGATATCGTCGATTAACATCCTTTGAAGCCCATTGAGGTCAACTGTCACTTTGTGTTAATTGAAAATTTTCAAAGTCTATCTTCCTAATTTGAAGTCGAATTTCAACATTTCTTATATATTTGAGTGAGTTTGCATCTAACTTTGTCAGATATCGTCGATTAACATCCTTTGAAGCCCATTGAGGTCAACTGCCACTGTGTGTTAATTGAAAAAATTCAAAGTCTATCTTCCTCATTCGAAGTCGATTTCAACATTTCTCATATATTTGATTGAGTTTGCATCTAACTTTGTCAGATATCATCGAATAACTTCCAGTGAAGTTCATTGAGCTCAACTGTCACTTTGTGATAATTGAAAATTTTCAAAGTCTATCTTCCTAATTTGAAGTCGAATTTAAACATTTCTTATATATTCGAGTGAGTTTGCATCTAACTTTCTCAGATATCATCGAATAACATCCAATGAAGCTCATTGAGGTCAACTGTCAATTTGTGTTAATTGAAAATTTTCAAAGTCTATCTTCCTAATTTGAAGTCGAATTTCAACATTTCTTATATATTTGAGTGAGTTTGCATCTAACTTTTTCAGATATCATCGAATAACATCCATTGAAGCTCATTGAGGTCAACTGTCAATTTGTGATAATTGAAAATTTTCAAAGTCTATCTTCCTAATTTGAAGTCGAATTCCAACATTTCTCATATATTTGAGTGAGTTTGCATCTAACTTTGTCAGATATCGTCGATTAACATCCTTTGAAGCCCGTTGAGGTCAACTGTCACTGTGTTAATTGAAATTTTTCAAAGTCTATCTTCCTAATTTGAAGTCGAATTTCAACATTTCTTATATATTTGAGTGAGTTTGCATCTAACTTTGTCAGATATCGTCGATTAACATCCTTTGAAGCCCATTGAGGTCAACTGCCACTTTGTGTTAATTGAAAAAATTCAAAGTCTATCTTCCTAATTTGAAGTCTAATTTCAACATTCCTTATATATTTGAGTGAGTTTGCATCTAATTTTTCAGATATCATCGAATAACATCCATTGAAGCTCATTGAGGTCAACTGTCAATTTGTGTTAATTGAAAATTTTCAAAGTCTATCTTCCTAATTTGAAGACGAATTTCAACATTTCTTATATATTTGAGTGAGTTTGCATCTATCTTTGTCAGATATCGTCGATTAACATCCTTTGAAGCCCATTGAGGTCAACGGTCACTTTGTGATAATTGAAAAATTTCAATGTCTATCTTCCTAATCTGAAGTCGAATTTCAACATTTCTCATATATCTGAAAGAGTTTGTATCTAACATTTTCAGATATCATCGAATAACATCCATTGAAGCTCATTGAGGTCAACTGTCAATTTGTGTTAATTGAAAATTTTCAATGTCTATCTTCCTAATTTGAAGTCGAATTTCAACATTTCTTATATATTTGAGTGAGTTTGCATCTAACTTTGTCAGATATCGTCGATTAACATCCTTTGAAGCCCATTGAGGTCAACTGTCACTTTGTGTTAATTGAAAATTTTCAAAGTCTATCTTCCTCATTCGAAGTCGAATTTCAACATTTCTCATATATTTGAGTGAGTTTGCATATAACTTTTTCAGATATCATCGAATAACATCCATTGAAGCTCATTGAGGTCAACTGTCAATTTGTGTTAATTGAAAATTTTCAAAGTCTATCTTCCTAATTTGAAGTCAAATTTCAACATTTCTTATATATTTGAGTGAGTTTGCATCTAACTTTGTCAGATATCATCGAATAACATCCATTGAAGCTCATTGAGGTCAACTGTCACTTTGTGTTAATTGAAAATTTTTAAAGTCTATCTTCCTAATTCGAAGTCAAATTTCAACATTTCTCATATATTTGAGTGAGTTTGCATCTAACTTTGTCAGATATCGTCGATTAACATCCTTTGAAGCCCATTGATGTCAACTGTCACTTTGTGTTAATTGAAAATTTTCAAGGTCCATCTTCCTAATTTGAAGTCGAATTTCAACATTTCTTATGATTTTGAGTGAGTTTGCATCTAACTTTGTCAGATATCGTCGATTAACATCCTTTGAAGCCCATTGAGGTCAACTGCCACTGTGTGTTAATTGAAAAAATTCAAAGTCTATCTTCCTAATTTGAAGTCTAATTTCAACATTTCTTATATATTTGAGTGAGTTTGCATCTATTTTTTTCAGATATCATCGAATAACATCCATTGAAGCTCATTGAGGTAAACTGTCAATTTGTGTTAATTGAAAATTTTCAAAGTCTATCTTCCTAATTTGAAGTCGAATTTCAACATTTCTTATATATTTGAGTGAGTTTGCATCTAACTTTTTCAGATATCATCGAATAACATCCATTGAAGCTCATTGAGGTCAACTGTCAATTTGTGTTAATTGAAAATTTTCAAAGTCTGTCTTCCTAATTTGAAGTCGAATTTCAACATTTCTCATATATTTGAGTGAGTTTGCATCTAACTTTTTCAGATATCATCGAATAACATCCATTGAAGCTCATTGAGGTCAACTGTCAATTTGTGTTAATTGAAAATTTTCAAAGTCTATCTTCCTAATTTGAAGTCGAATTTCAACATTTCTTATATATTTGAGTGAGTTTGCATCTAACTTTGTCAGATATCATCGAATAACATCCATTGAAGCTCATTGAGGTCAACTGTCACTTTGTGTTAATTGAAAATTTTTAAAGTCTATCTTCCTAATTTGAAGTCAAATTTCAACATTTCTCATATATTTGAGTGAGTTTGCATCTAACTTTGTCAGATATCGTCGATTAACATCCTTTGAAGCCCATTGAGGTCAACTGTCACTTTGTGTTAATTGAAAATTTTCAAAGTCTATCTTCCTAATTTGAAGTCGAATTTCAACATTTCTTATATATTTGAGTGAGTTTGCCTCTAACTTTGTCAGATATCGTCGATTAACATCCTTTGAAACCCATTGAGGTCAACTGCCACTTTGTGTTAATTGAAAAAATTCAAAGTCTATCTTCCTCATTCGAAGTAGATTTCAACATTTCTCATATATTTGAGTGAGTTTGCATCTAACTTTGTCAGATATCATCGAATAACTTCCAGTGAAGTTCATTGAGCTCAACTGTCACTTTGTGATAATTGAAAATTTTCAAAGTCTATCTTTCTAATTTGAAGTCGAATTTCAACATTTCTTATATATTTGAGTGAGTTTGCATCTATCTTTGTCAGATATCGTCGATTAACATCCTTTGAAGCCCATTGAGGTCAACGGTCACTTTGTGATAATTGAAAAATATCAATGTCTATCTTCCTAATTTGAAGTCGAATTTCAACATTTCTCATATATCTGAGTGAGTTTGCATCTAACTTTTTCAGATATCATCGAATAACATCCATTGAAGCTCATTGAGGTCAACTGGCAATTTGTGTTAATTGAAAATTTTCAATGTCTATCTTCCTAATTTGAAGTCGAATTTCAACATTTCTTATATATTTGAGTGAGTTTGCATCTAACTTTGTCAGATATCGTCGATTAACATCCTTTGAAGCCCATTGAGGTCAACTGTCACTTTGTGTTAATTGAAAATTTTCAAAGTCTATCTTCCTCATTCGAAGTCGAATTTCAACATTTCTTATATATTTGAGTGAGTTTGCATCTATCTTTGTCAGATATCGTCGATTAACATCCTTTGAAGCCCATTGAGGTCAACGGTCACTTTGTGATAATTGAAAATTTTCAAAGTCTATCTTCCTAATTTGAAGTCGAATTTCAACATTTCTTATATATTTGAGTGAGTTTGCATCTAACTTTGTCAGATATCATCGAATAACATCCATTGAAGCTCATTGAGGTCAACTGTCACTTTGTGTTAATTGAAAATTTTTAAAGTCTATCTTCCTAATTCGAAGTCAAATTTCAACATTTCTCATATATTTGAGTGAGTTTGCATCTAACTTTGTCAGATATCGTCGATTAACATCCTTTGAAGCCCATTGAGGTCAACTGTCACTTTGTGTTAATTGAAAATTTTCAAAGTCTATCTTCCTAATTTGAAGTCGAATTTCAACATTTCTTATATATTTGAGTGAGTTTGCATCTAACTTTGTCAGATATCGTCGATTAATATCCTTTGAAGCCCATTGAGGTCAACTGCCACTGTGTGTTAATTGAAAAAATTCAAAGTCTATCTTCCTCATTCGAAGTCGATTTCAACATTTCTCATATATTTGATTGAGTTTGCATCTAACTTTGTCAGATATCATCGAATAACTTCCAGTGAAGTTCATTGAGCTCAACTGTCACTTTGTGATAATTGAAAATTTTCAAAGTCTATCTTCCTAATTTGAAGTCGAATTTAAACATTTCTTATATATTTGAGTGAGTTTGCATCTAACTTTCTCAGATATCATCGAATAACATCCAATGAAGCTCATTGAGGTCAACTGTCAATTTGTGTTAATTGAAAATTTTCAAAGTCTATCTTCCTAATTTGAAGTCGAATTTCAACATTTCTTATATATTTGAGTGAGTTTGCATCTAACTTTTTCAGATATCATCGAATAACATCCATTGAAGCTCATTGAGGTCAACTGTCAATTTGTGATAATTGAAAATTTTCAAAGTCTATCTTCCTAATTTGAAGTCGAATTCCAACATTTCTCATATATTTGAATGAGTTTGCATCTAACTTTGTCAGATATCGTCGATTAACATTCTTTGAAGCCCATTGAGGTCAACTGTCACTTTGTGTTAATTGAAAATTTTCAAAGTCTATCTTCCTCATTCGAAGTCGAATTTCAACATTTCTCATATATTTGAGTGAGTTTGCATCTAACTTTTTCAGATATCATCGAATAACATCCATTGAAGCTCATTGAGGTCAACTGTCAATTTGTGTTAATTGAAAATTTTCAAAGTCTATCTTCCTAATTTGAAGTCGAATTTCAACATTTCTTATATATTTGAGTGAGTTTGCATCTAACTTTGTCAGATATCGTCGATTAACATCCTTTGAAGCCCATTGAGGTCAACTGTCACTTTGTGTTAATTGAAAATTTTCAAAGTCTATCTTCCTAATTTGAAGTCGAATTTCAACATTTCTTATATATTTGAGTGAGTTTGCATCTAACTTTGTCAGATATCGTCGATTAACATCCTTTGAAGCCCATTGAGGTCAACTGCCACTGTGTGTTAATTGAAAAAATTCAAAGTCTATCTTCCTCATTCGAAGTCGATTTCAACATTTCTCATATATCTGAGTGAGTTTGCATCTAACTTTTTCAGATATCATCGAATAACATCCATTGAAGCTCATTGAGGTCAACTGTCAATTTGTGTTAATTGAAAATTTTCAATGTCTATCTTCCTAATTTGAAGTCGAATTTCAACATTTCTTATATATTTGAGTGAGTTTGCATCTAACTTTGTCAGATATCGTCGATTAACATCCTTTGAAGCCCATTGAGGTCAACTGTCAATTTGTGTTAATTGAAAATTTTCAAAGTCTATCTTCCTAATTTGAAGTCGAATTTCAACATTTCTTATATATTTGAGTGAGTTTGCATCTAACTTTTTCAGATATCATCGAATAACATCCATTGAAGCTCATTGAGGTCAACTGTCAATTTGTGATAATTGAAAAATTTCAATGTCTATCTTCCTAATTTGAAGTCGAATTTCAACATTTCTCATATATCTGAGTGAGTTTGCATCTAACTTTTTCAGATATCATCGAATAACATCCATTGAAGCTCATTGAGGTCAACTGTCAATTTGTGTTAATTGAAAATTTTCAATGTCTATCTTCCTAATTTGAAGTCGAATTTCAACATTTCTCATATATCTGAGTGAGTTTGCATCTAACTTTTTCAGATATCATCGAATAACATCCATTGAAGCTCATTGAGGTCAACTGGCAATTTGTGTTAATTGAAAATTTTCAATGTCTATCTTCCTAATTTGAAGTCGAATTTCAACATTTCTTATATATTTGAGTGAGTTTGCATCTAACTTTGTCAGATATCGTCGATTAACATCCTTTGAAGCCCATTGAGGTCAACTGTCACTTTGTGTTAATTGAAAATTTTCAAAGTCTATCTTCCTCATTCGAAGTCGAATTTCAACATTTCTTATATATTTGAGTGAGTTTGCATCTATCTTTGTCAGATATCGTCGATTAACATCCTTTGAAGCCCATTGAGGTCAACGGTCACTTTGTGATAATTGAAAATTTTCAAAGTCTATCTTCCTAATTTGAAGTCGAATTTCAACATTTCTTATATATTTGAGTGAGTTTGCATCTAACTTTGTCAGATATCATCGAATAACATCCATTGAAGCTCATTGAGGTCAACTGTCACTTTGTGTTAATTGAAAATTTTTAAAGTCTATCTTCCTAATTCGAAGTCAAATTTCAACATTTCTCATATATTTGAGTGAGTTTGCATCTAACTTTGTCAGATATCGTCGATTAACATCCTTTGAAGCCCATTGAGGTCAACTGTCACTTTGTGTTAATTGAAAATTTTCAAAGTCTATCTTCCTAATTTGAAGTCGAATTTCAACATTTCTTATATATTTGAGTGAGTTTGCATCTAACTTTGTCAGATATCGTCGATTAACATCCTTTGAAGCCCATTGAGGTCAACTGCCACTGTGTGTTAATTGAAAAAATTCAAAGTCTATCTTCCTCATTCGAAGTCGATTTCAACATTTCTCATATATTTGATTGAGTTTGCATCTAACTTTGTCAGATATCATCGAATAACTTCCAGTGAAGTTCATTGAGCTCAACTGTCACTTTGTGATAATTGAAAATTTTCAAAGTCTATCTTCCTAATTTGAAGTCGAATTTAAACATTTCTTATATATTTGAGTGAGTTTGCATCTAACTTTCTCAGATATCATCGAATAACATCCAATGAAGCTCATTGAGGTCAACTGTCAATTTGTGTTAATTGAAAATTTTCAAAGTCTATCTTCCTAATTTGAAGTCGAATTTCAACATTTCTTATATATTTGAGTGAGTTTGCATCTAACTTTTTCAGATATCATCGAATAACATCCATTGAAGCTCATTGAGGTCAACTGTCAATTTGTGATAATTGAAAATTTTCAAAGTCTATCTTCCTAATTTGAAGTCGAATTCCAACATTTCTCATATATTTGAATGAGTTTGCATCTAACTTTGTCAGATATCGTCGATTAACATTCTTTGAAGCCCATTGAGGTCAACTGTCACTTTGTGTTAATTGAAAATTTTCAAAGTCTATCTTCCTCATTCGAAGTCGAATTTCAACATTTCTCATATATTTGAGTGAGTTTGCATCTAACTTTTTCAGATATCATCGAATAACATCCATTGAAGCTCATTGAGGTCAACTGTCAATTTGTGTTAATTGAAAATTTTCAAAGTCTATCTTCCTAATTTGAAGTCGAATTTCAACATTTCTTATATATTTGAGTGAGTTTGCATCTAACTTTTTCAGATATCATCGAATAACATCCATTGAAGCTCATTGAGGTCAACTGTCAATTTGTGATAATTGAAAAATTTCAATGTCTATCTTCCTAATTTGAAGTCGAATTTCAACATTTCTCATATATCTGAGTGAGTTTGCATCTAACTTTTTCAGATATCTTCGAATAACATCCATTGAAGCTCATTGAGGTCAACTGTCAATTTGTGTTAATTGAAAATTTTCAATGTCTATCTTCCTAATTTGAAGTCGAATTTCAACATTTCTTATATATTTGAGTGAGTTTGCATCTAACTTTGTCAGATATCGTCGATTAACATCCTTTGAAGCCCATTGAGGTCAACTGTCAATTTGTGTTAATTGAAAATTTTCAAAGTCTATCTTCCTAATTTGAAGTCAAATTTCAACATTTCTTATATATTTGAGTGAGTTTGCATCTAACTTTGTCAGATATCATCGAATAACATCCATTGAAGCTCATTGAGGTCAACTGTCACTTTGTGTTAATTGAAAATTTTTAAAGTCTATCTTCCTAATTCGAAGTCAAATTTCAACATTTCTCATATATTTGAGTGAGTTTGCATCTAACTTTGTCAGATATCGTCGATTAACATCCTTTGAAGCCCATTGAGGTCAACTGTCACTTTGTGTTAATTGAAAATTTTCAAAGTCTATCTTCCTAATTTGAAGTCGAATTTCAACATTTCTTATATATTTGAGTGAGTTTGCATCTAACTTTGTCAGATATCGTCGATTAACATCCTTTGAAGCCCATTGAGGTCAACTGCCACTGTGTGTTAATTGAAAAAATTCAAAGTCTATCTTCCTAATTTGAAGTCGAATTTAAACATTTCTTATATATTTGAGTGAGTTTGCATCTAACTTTCTCAGCTATCATCGAATAACATCCAATGAAGCTCATTGAGGTCAACTGTCAATTTGTGTTAATTGAAAATTTTCAAAGTCTATCTTCCTAATTTGAAGTCGAATTTCAACATTTCTCATATATTTGAGTGAGTTTGCATCTAACTTTTCCAGATATCATCGAATAACATCCATTGAAGCTCATTGAGGTCAACTGTCAATTTGTGATAATTGAAAATTTTCAAAGTCTATCTTCCTAATTTGAAGTCGAATTCCAACATTTCTCATATATTTGAATGAGTTTGCATCTAACTTTGTCAGATATCGTCGATTAACATTCTTCGAAGCCCATTGAGGTCAACTGTCACTTTGTGTTAATTGAAAATTTTCAAAGTCTATCTTCCTCATTCGAAGTCGAATTTCAACATTTCTCATATATTTGAGTGAGTTTGCATCTAACTTTTTCAGATATCATCGAATAACATCCATTGAAGCTCATTGAGGTCAACTGTCAATTTGTGTTAATTGAAAATTTTCAAAGTCTATCTTCCTAATTTGAAGTCGAATTTCAACATTTCTTATATATTTGAGTGAGTTTGCATCTAACTTTGTCAGATATCATCGAATAACATCCATTGAAGCTCATTGAGGTCAACTGTCACTTTGTGTTAATTGAAAATTTTTAAAGTCTATCTTCCTAATTTGAAGTCAAATTTCAACATTTCTCATATATTTGAGTGAGTTTGCATCTAACTTTGTCAGATATCGTCGATTAACATCCATTGAAGCCCATTGAGGTTAACTGTCACTTTGTGATAATTGAAAATTTTCAAAGTCTATCTTCCTAATTTGTAGTCAAATTTCATCATTTCTTATATATTTGAGTGAGTTTGCATCTAACTTTGTCAGATATCGTCGATTAACATCCATTGAAGCCCATTGAGCTCAACTGTCACTTTGTGATAATTGAAAATTTTCAAAGTCTATCTTCCTAATTTGAAGTCGAATTTAAACATTTCTTATATATTTGAGTGAGTTTGCATCTAACTTTCTCAGATATCATCGAATAACATCCAATGAAGCTCATTGAGGTCAACTGTCAATTTGTGTTAATTGAAAATTTTCAAAGTCTATCTTCCTAATTTGAAGTCGAATTTCAACATTTCTTATATGAGTGAGTTTGCATCTAACTTTTTCAGATATCATCGAATAACATCCATTGAAGCTCATTGAGGTCAACTGTCAATTTGTGATAATTGAAAATTTTCAAAGTCTATCTTCCTAATTTGAAGTCGAATTCCAACATTTCTTATATATTTGAATGAGTTTGCATCTAACTTTGTCAGATATCGTCGATTAACATTCTTTGAAGCCCATTGAGGTCAACTGTCACTTTGTGTTAATTGAAAATTTTCAAAGTCTATCTTCCTCATTCGAAGTCGAATTTCAACATTTCTCATATATTTGAGTGAGTTTGCATCTAACTTTTTCAGATATCATCGAATAACATCCATTGAAGCTCATTGAGGTCAACTGTCAATTTGTGTTAATTGAAAATTTTCAAAGTCTATCTTCCTAATTTGAAGTCGAATTTCAACATTTCTTATATATTTGAGTGAGTTTGCATCTAACTTTGTCAGATATCATCGAATAACATCCATTGAAGCTCATTGAGGTCAACTGTCACTTTGTGTTAATTGAAAATTTTTAAAGTCTATCTTCCTAATTTGAAGTCAAATTTCAACATTTCTCATATATTTGAGTGAGTTTGCATCTAACTTTGTCAGATATCGTCGATTAACATCCATTGAAGCCCATTGAGGTTAACTGTCACTTTGTGATAATTGAAAATTTTCAAAGTCTATCTTCCTAATTTGTAGTCAAATTTCATCATTTCTTATATATTTGAGTGAGTTTGCATCTAACTTTGTCAGATATCGTCGATTAACATCCATTGAAGCCCATTGAGCTCAACTGTCACTTTGTGATAATTGAAAATTTTCAAAGTCTATCTTCCTAATTTGAAGTCGAATTTAAACATTTCTTATATATTTGAGTGAGTTTGCATCTAACTTTCTCAGATATCATCGAATAACATCCAATGAAGCTCATTGAGGTCAACTGTCAATTTGTGTTAATTGAAAATTTTCAAAGTCTATCTTCCTAATTTGAAGTCGAATTTCAACATTTCTTATATGAGTGAGTTTGCATCTAACTTTTTCAGATATCATCGAATAACATCCATTGAAGCTCATTGAGGTCAACTGTCAATTTGTGATAATTGAAAATTTTCAAAGTCTATCTTCCTAATTTGAAGTCGAATTCCAACATTTCTTATATATTTGAATGAGTTTGCATCTAACTTTGTCAGATATCGTCGATTAACATTCTTTGAAGCCCATTGAGGTCAACTGTCACTTTGTGTTAATTGAAAATTTTCAAAGTCTATCTTCCTCATTCGAAGTCGAATTTCAACATTTCTCATATATTTGAGTGAGTTTGCATCTAACTTTTTCAGATATCATCGAATAACATCCATTGAAGCTCATTGAGGTCAACTGTCAATTTGTGTTAATTGAAAATTTTCAAAGTCTATCTTCCTAATTTGAAGTCGAATTTCAACATTTCTTATATATTTGAGTGAGTTTGCATCTAACTTTGTCAGATATCATCGAATAACATCCATTGAAGCCCATTGAGGTCAACTGTCACTTTGTGTTAATTGAAAATTTTCAAAGTCTATCTTCCTAATTTGAAGTCGAATTTCAACATTTCTTATATATTTGAGTGAGTTTGCCTCTAACTTTGTCAGATATCGTCGAATAACATCCTTTGAAGCCCATTGAGGTCAACTGCCACTTTGTGTTAATTGAAAAAATTCAAAGTCTATCTTCCTCATTCGAAGTAGATTTCAACATTTCTCATATATTTGAGTGAGTTTGCATCTAACTTTGTCAGATATCATCGAATAACTTCCAGTGAATTTCATTGAGCTCAACTGTCACTTTGTGATAATTGAAAATTTTCAAAGTCTATCTTTCTAATTTGAAGTCGAATTTAAACATTTCTTATATATTTGAGTGAGTTTGCATCTGACTTTCTCAGATATCATCGAATAACATCCATTGAAGCTCATTGAGGTCAACTGTCAATTTGTGTTAATTGAAAATTTTCAAAGTCTATCTTCCTAATTTGAAGTCGAATTTCAACATTTCTTATATATTTGAGTGAGTTTGCATCTAACTTTGTCGGATATCGTCGATTAACATCCTTTGAAGCCCATTGAGGTCAACTGCCACTTTGTGTTAATTGAAAAAATTCAAAGTCTATCTTCCTCATTCGAAGTCGAATTTCAACATTTCTCATATATTTGAGTGAGTTTGCATCTAACTTTGTCAGATATCATCGAATAACTTCCAGTGAAGTTCATTGAGCTCAACTGTCACTTTGTGATAATTGAAAATTTTCAAAGTCTTTCTTTCTAATTTGAAGTCGAATTTAAACATTTCTTATATATTTGAGTGAGTTTGCATCTAACTTTCTCAGATATCGTCGAATAACATCCTTTGAAGCCCATTGAGGTCAACGGTCACTTTGTGATAATTGAAAAATTTCAATGTCTATCTTCCTAATTTGAAGTCGAATTTCAACATTTCTCATATATCTGAGTGAGTTTGCATCTAACTTTTTCAGATATCATCGAATAACATCCATTGAAGCTCATTGAGGTCAACTGTCAATTTGTGTTAATTGAAAATTTTCAATGTCTATCTTCCTAATTTGAAGTCGAATTTCAACATTTCTTATATATTTGAGTGAGTTTGCATCTAACTTGTCAGATATCGTCGATTAACATCCTTTGAAGCCCATTGAGGTCAACTGTCACTTTGTGTTAATTGAAAATTTTCAAAGTCTATCTTCCTCATTCGAAGTCGAATTCCAACATTTCTCATATATTTGAGTGAGTTTGCATCTAACTTTCTCATATATCATCGAATAACATCCATTGAAGCTCATTGAGGTCAACTGTCAATTTGTGTTAATTGAAAATTTTCAAAGTCTATCTTCCTAATTTGAAGTCGAATTTCAACATTTCTTATATATTTGAGTGAGTTTGCATCTATCTTTGTCAGATATCGTCGATTAACATCCTTTGAAGCCCATTGAGGTCAACGGTCACTTTGTGATAATTGAAAAATTTCAATGTCTATCTTCCTAATTTGAAGTCGAATTTCAACATTTCTCATATATCTGAGTGAGTTTGCATCTAACTTTTTCAGATATCATCGAATAACATCCATTGAAGCTCATTGAGGTCAACTGTCAATTTGTGTTAATTGAAAATTTTCAATGTCTATCTTCCTAATTTGAAGTCGAATTTCAACATTTCTTATATATTTGAGTGAGTTTGCATCTAACTTTGTCAGATATCGTCGATTAACATCCTTTGAAGCCCATTGAGGTCAACTGTCACTTTGTGTTAATTGAAAATTTTCAAAGTCTATCTTCCTCATTCGAAGTCGAATTCCAACATTTCTCATATATTTGAGTGAGTTTGCATCTAACTTTCTCATATATCATCGAATAACATCCATTGAAGCTCATTGAGGTCAACTGTCAATTTGTGTTAATTGAAAATTTTCAAAGTCTATCTTCCTAATTTGAAGTCGAATTTCAACATTTCTTATATATTTGAGTGAGTTTGCATCTAACTTTGTCAGATATCGTCGATTAACATCCTTTGAAGCCCATTGAGTTCAACTGCCACTGTGTGTTAATTGAAAAAATTCAAAGTCTATCTTCCTCATTCGAAGTCGATTTCAACATTTCTCATATATCTGAGTGAGTTTGCATCTAACTTTGTCAGATATCATCGAATAACTTCCAGTGAAGTTCATTGAGCTCAACTGTCACTTTGTGATAATTGAAAATTTTCAAAGTCTATCTTCCTAATTTGAAGTCGAATTTAAACATTTCTTATATATTTGAGTGAGTTTGCATCTAACTTTCTCAGATATCATCGAATAACATCCAATGAAGCTCATTGAGGTCAACTGTCAATTTGTGTTAATTGAAAATTTTCAAAGTCTATCTTCCTAATTTGAAGTCGAATTTCAACATTTCTTATATATTTGAGTGAGTTTGCATCTAACTTTTTCAGATATCATCGAATAACATCCATTGAAGCTCATTGAGGTCAACTGTCAATTTGTGATAATTGAAAATTTTCAAAGTCTATCTTCCTAATTTGAAGTCGAATTCCAACATTTCTCATATATTTGAATGAGTTTGCATCTAACTTTGTCAGATATCGTCGATTAACATTCTTTGAAGCCCATTGAGGTCAACTGTCACTTTGTGTTAATTGAAAATTTTCAAAGTCTATCTTCCTCATTCGAAGTCGAATTTCAACATTTCTCATATATTTGAGTGAGTTTGCATCTAACTTTTTCAGATATCATCGAATAACATCCATTGAAGCTCATTGAGGTCAACTGTCAATTTGTGTTAATTGAAAATTTTCAAAGTCTATCTTCCTAATTTGAAGTCGAATTTCAACATTTCTTATATATTTGAGTGAGTTTGCATCTAACTTTGTCAGATATCATCGAATAACATCCATTGAAGCTCATTGAGGTCAACTGTCACTTTGTGTTAATTGAAAATTTTTAAAGTCTATCTTCCTAATTTGAAGTCAAATTTCAACATTTCTCATATATTTGAGTGAGTTTGCATCTAACTTTGTCAGATATCGTCGATTAACATCCTTTGAAGCCCATTGAGGTCAACTGCCACTTTGTGTTAATTGAAAAAATTCAAAGTCTATCTTCCTCATTCGAAGTCGAATTTCAACATTTCTCATATATTTGAGTGAGTTTGCATCTAACTTTGTCAGATATCATCGAATAACTTCCAGTGAAGTTCATTGAGCTCAACTGTCACTTTGTGATAATTGAAAATTTTCAAAGTCTTTCTTTCTAATTTGAAGTCGAATTTAAACATTTCTTATATATTTGAGTGAGTTTGCATCTAACTTTCTCAGATATCATCGAATAACATCCATTGAAGCTCATTGAGGTCAACTGTCAATTTGTGTTAATTGAAAATTTTCAAAGTCTATCTTCCTAATTTGAAGTCGAATTTCAACATTTCTTATATATTTGAGTGAGTTTGCCTCTTACTTTGTCAGATATCGTCGATTAACATCCTTTGAAGCCCATTGAGGTCAACTGCCACTTTTTGTTAATTGAAAAAATTCCAAGTCTATCTTCCTCATTCGAAGTAGATTTCAACATTTCTTATATATTTGAGTGAGTTTGCGTCTATCTTTGTCAGATATCGTCGATTAACATCCTTTGAAGCCCATTGAGGTCAACGGTCACTTTGTGATAATTGAAAAATTTCAATGTCTATCTTCCTAATTTGAAGTCGAATTTCAACATTTCTCATATATCTGAGTGAGTTTGCATCTAACTTTTTCAGATATCATCGAATAACATCCATTGAAGCTCATTGAGGTCAACTGTCAATTTGTGTTAATTGAAAATTTTCAATGTCTATCTTCCTAATTTGAAGTCGAATTTCAACATTTCTTATATATTTGAGTGAGTTTGCATCTAACTTTGTCAGATATCGTCGATTAATATCCTTTGAAGCCCATTGAGGTCAACTGTCACTTTGTGTTAATTGAAAATTTTCAAAGTCTATCTTCCTCATTCGAAGTCGAATTCCAACATTTCTCATATATTTGAGTGAGTTTGCATCTAACTTTCTCATATATCATCGAATAACATCCATTGAAGCTCATTGAGGTCAACTGTCAATTTGTGTTAATTGAAAATTTTCAAAGTCTATCTTCCTAATTTGAAGTCGAATTTCAACATTTCTTATATATTTGAGTGAGTTTGCATCTAACTTTGTCAGATATCATCGAATAACATCCATTGAAGCTCATTGAGGTCAACTGTCACTTTGTGTTAATTGAAAATTTTTAAAGTCTATCTTCCTAATTTGAAGTCAAATTTCAACATTTCTCATATATTTGAGTGAGTTTGCATCTAACTTTGTCAGATATCGTCGATTAACATCCTTTGAAGCCCATTGAGGTCAACTGCCACTTTGTGTTAATTGAAAAAATTCAAAGTCTATCTTCCTCATTCGAAGTCGAATTTCAACATTTCTCATATATTTGAGTGAGTTTGCATCTAACTTTGTCAGATATCATCGAATAACTTCCAGTGAAGTTCATTGAGCTCAACTGTCACTTTGTGATAATTGAAAATTTTCAAAGTCTTTCTTTCTAATTTGAAGTCGAATTTAAACATTTCTTATATATTTGAGTGAGTTTGCATCTAACTTTCTCAGATATCATCGAATAACATCCATTGAAGCTCATTGAGGTCAACTGTCAATTTGTGTTAATTGAAAATTTTCAAAGTCTATCTTCCTAATTTGAAGTCGAATTTCAACATTTCTTATATATTTGAGTGAGTTTGCCTCTTACTTTGTCAGATATCGTCGATTAACATCCTTTGAAGCCCATTGAGGTCAACTGCCACTTTTTGTTAATTGAAAAAATTCCAAGTCTATCTTCCTCATTCGAAGTAGATTTCAACATTTCTTATATATTTGAGTGAGTTTGCGTCTATCTTTGTCAGATATCGTCGATTAACATCCTTTGAAGCCCATTGAGGTCAACGGTCACTTTGTGATAATTGAAAAATTTCAATGTCTATCTTCCTAATTTGAAGTCGAATTTCAACATTTCTCATATATCTGAGTGAGTTTGCATCTAACTTTTTCAGATATCATCGAATAACATCCATTGAAGCTCATTGAGGTCAACTGTCAATTTGTGTTAATTGAAAATTTTCAATGTCTATCTTCCTAATTTGAAGTCGAATTTCAACATTTCTTATATATTTGAGTGAGTTTGCATCTAACTTTGTCAGATATCGTCGATTAATATCCTTTGAAGCCCATTGAGGTCAACTGTCACTTTGTGTTAATTGAAAATTTTCAAAGTCTATCTTCCTCATTCGAAGTCGAATTCCAACATTTCTCATATATTTGAGTGAGTTTGCATCTAACTTTCTCATATATCATCGAATAACATCCATTGAAGCTCATTGAGGTCAACTGTCAATTTGTGTTAATTGAAAATTTTCAAAGTCTATCTTCCTAATTTGAAGTCGAATTTCAACATTTCTTATATATTTGAGTGAGTTTGCATCTATCTTTGTCAGATATCGTCGATTAACATCCTTTGAAGCCCATTGAGGTCAACGGTCACTTTGTGATAATTGAAAAATTTCAATGTCTATCTTCCTAATTTGAAGTCGAATTTCAACATTTCTCATATATCTGAGTGAGTTTGCATCTAACTTTTTCAGATATCATCGAATAACTTCCATTGAAGCTCATTGAGGTCAACTGTCAATTTGTGTTAATTGAAAATTTTCAATGTCTATCTTCCTAATTTGAAGTCGAATTTCAACATTTCTTATATATTTGAGTGAGTTTGCATGTAACTTTGTCAGATATCGTCGATTAACATCCTTTGAAGCCCATTGAGGTCAACTGTCACTTTGTGTTAATTGAAAATTTTCAAAGTCTATCTTCCTCATTCGAAGTCGAATTCCAACATTTCTCATATATTTGAGTGAGTTTGCATCTAACTTTCTCATATATCATCGAATAACATCCATTGAAGCTCATTGAGGTCAACTGTCAATTTGTGTTAATTGAAAATTTTCAAAGTCTATCTTCCTAATTTGAAGTCAAATTTCAACATTTCTTATATATTTGAGTGAGTTTGCATCTAACTTTGTCAGATATCATCGAATAACATCCTTTGAAGCCCATTGAGGTCAACTGTCACTTTGTGTTAATTGAAAATTTTCAAAGTCTATCTTCCTAATTTGAAGTCGAATTTCAACATTTCTTATATATTTGAGTGAGTTTGCATCTAACTTTGTCAGATATCGTCGATTAACATCCTTTGAAGCCCATTGAGTTCAACTGCCACTGTGTGTTAATTGAAAAAATTCAAAGTCTATCTTCCTCATTCGAAGTCGATTTCAACATTTCTCATATATTTGAGTGAGTTTGCATCTAACTTTGTCAGATATCATCGAATAACTTCCAGTGAAGTTCATTGAGCTCAACTGTCACTTTGTGATAATTGAAAATTTTCAAAGTCTATCTTCCTAATTTGAAGTCGAATTTAAACATTTCTTATATATTTGAGTGAGTTTGCATCTAACTTTCTCAGATATCATCGAATAACATCCAATGAAGCTCATTGAGGTCAACTGTCAATTTGTGTTAATTGAAAATTTTCAAAGTCTATCTTCCTAATTTGAAGTCGAATTTCAACATTTCTTATATATTTGAGTGAGTTTGCATCTAACTTTTTCAGATATCATCGAATAACATCCATTGAAGCTCATTGAGGTCAACTGTCAATTTGTGATAATTGAAAATTTTCAAAGTCTATCTTCCTAATTTGAAGTCGAATTCCAACATTTCTCATATATTTGAATTAGTTTGCATCTAACTTTGTCAGATATCGTCGATTAACATTCTTTGAAGCCCATTGAGGTCAACTGTCACTTTGTGTTAATTGAAAATTTTCAAAGTCTATCTTCCTCATTCGAAGTCGAATTTCAACATTTCTCATATATTTGAGTGAGTTTGCATCTAACTTTTTCAGATATCATCGAATAACATCCATTGAAGCTCATTGAGGTCAACTGTCAATTTGTGTTAATTGAAAATTTTCAAAGTCTATCTTCCTAATTTGAAGTCGAATTTCAACATTTCTTATATATTTGAGTGAGTTTGCATCTAACTTTGTCAGATATCATCGAATAACATCCATTGAAGCTCATTGAGGTCAACTGTCACTTTGTGTTAATTGAAAATTTTTAAAGTCTATCTTCCTAATTTGAAGTCAAATTTCAACATTTCTCATATATTTGAGTGAGTTTGCATCTAACTTTGTCAGATATCGTCGATTAACATCCATTGAAGCCCATTGAGGTTAACTGTCACTTTGTGATAATTGAGAATTTTCAAAGTCTATCTTCCTAATTTGAAGTCGAATTTAAACATTTCTTATATATTTGAGTGAGTTTGCATCTAACTTTCTCAGATATCATCGAATAACATCCATTGAAGCTCATTGAGGTCAACTGTCAATTTGTGATAATTGAAAATTTTCAAAGTCTATCTTCCTCATTCGAAGTCGAATTTCAACATTTCTCATATATTTGAGTGAGTTTGCATCTAACTTTTTCAGATATCATCGAATAACATCCATTGAAGCTCATTGAGGTCAACTGTCAATTTGTGATAATTGAAAATTTTCAAAGTCTATCTTCCTAATTTGAAGTCGAATTCCAACATTTCTCATATATTTGAATGAGTTTGCATCTAACTTTGTCAGATATCGTCGATTAACATTCTTTGAAGCCCATTGAGGTCAACTGTCACTTTGTGTTAATTGAAAATTTTCAAAGTCTATCTTCCTCATTCGAAGTCGAATTTCAACATTTCTCATATATTTGAGTGAGTTTGCATCTAACTTTGTCAGATATCGTCGATTAACATCCATTGAAGCCCATTGAGGTTAACTGTCACTTTGTGATAATTGAAAATTTTCAAAGTCTATCTTCCTAATTTGTAGTCAAATTTCATCATTTCTTATATATTTGAGTGAGTTTGCATCTAACTTTGTCAGATATCGTCGATTAACATCCATTGAAGCCCATTGAGCTCAACTGTCACTTTGTGATAATTGAAAATTTTCAAAGTCTATCTTCCTAATTTGAAGTCGAATTTAAACATTTCTTATATATTTGAGTGAGTTTGCATCTAACTTTCTCAGATATCATCGAATAACATCCAATGAAGCTCATTGAGGTCAACTGTCAATTTGTGATAATTGAAAATTTTCAAAGTCTATCTTCCTAATTTGAAGTCGAATTCCAACATTTCTCATATATTTGAATGAGTTTGCATCTAACTTTGTCAGATATCGTCGATTAACATTCTTTGAAGCCCATTGAGGTCAACTGCCACTGTGTGTTAATTGAAAAAATTCAAAGTCTATCTTCCTCATTCGAAGTCGATTTCAACATTTCTCATATATTTGAGTGAGTTTGCATCTAACTTTGTCAGATATCATCGAATAACTTCCAGTGAAGTTCATTGAGCTCAACTGTCACTTTGTGATAATTGAAAATTTTCAAAGTCTATCTTCCTAATTTGAAGTCGAATTTAAACATTTCTTATATATTTGAGTGAGTTTGCATCTAACTTTCTCAGGTATCATCGAATAACATCCAATGAAGCTCATTGAGGTCAACTGTCAATTTGTGTTAATTGAAAATTTTCAAAGTCTATCTTCCTAATTTGAAGTCGAATTTCAACATTTCTTATATATTTGAGTGAGTTTGCATCTAACTTTTTCAGATATCATCGAATAACATCCATTGAAGCTCATTGAGGTCAACTGTCAATTTGTGTTAATTGAAAATTTTCAATGTCTATCTTCCTAATTTGAAGTCGAATTTCAACATTTCTTATATATTTGAGTGAGTTTGCATCTAACTTTGTCAGATATCGTCGATTAACATCCTTTGAAGCCCATTGAGGTCAACTGTCACTTTGTGTTAATTGAAAATTTTCAAAGTCTATCTTTCTCATTCGAAGTCGAATTCCAACATTTCTCATATATTTGAGTGAGTTTGCATCTAACTTTCTCATATATCATCGAATAACATCCATTGAAGCTCATTGAGGTCAACTGTCAATTTGTGTTAATTGAAAATTTTCAAAGTCTATCTTCCTAATTTGAAGTCAAATTTCAACATTTCTTATATATTTGAGTGAGTTTGCATCTAACTTTGTCAGATATCATCGAATAACATCCATTGAAGCTCATTGAGGTCAACTGTCACTTTGTGTTAATTGAAAATTTTTAAAGTCTATCTTCCTAATTCGAAGTCAAATTTCAACATTTCTCATATATTTGAGTGAGTTTGCATCTAACTTTGTCAGATATCGTCGATTAACATCCTTTGAAGCCCATTGAGGTCAACTGTCACTTTGTGTTAATTGAAAATTTTCAAAGTCTATCTTCCTAATTTGAAGTCGAATTTCAACATTTCTTATATATTTGAGTGAGTTTGCATCTAACTTTGTCAGATATCGTCGATTAACATCCTTTGAAGCCCATTGAGGTCAACTGCCACTGTGTGTTAATTGAAAAAATTCAAAGTCTATCTTCCTCATTCGAAGTCGATTTCAACATTTCTCATATATTTGAGTGAGTTTGCATCTAACTTTGTCAGATATCATCGAATAACTTCCAGTGAAGTTCATTGAGCTCAACTGTCACTTTGTGATAATTGAAAATTTTCAAAGTCTATCTTCCTAATTTGAAGTCGAATTTAAACATTTCTTATATATTTGAGTGAGTTTGCATCTAACTTTCTCAGATATCATCGAATAACATCCAATGAAGCTCATTGAGGTCAACTGTCAATTTGTGTTAATTGAAAATTTTCAAAGTCTATCTTCCTAATTTGAAGTCGAATTTCAACATTTCTTATATATTTGAGTGAGTTTGCATCTAACTTTTTCAGATATCATCGAATAACATCCATTGAAGCTCATTGAGGTCAACTGTCAATTTGTGATAATTGAAAATTTTCAAAGTCTATCTTCCTAATTTGAAGTCGAATTCCAACATTTCTCATATATTTGAATGAGTTTGCATCTAACTTTGTCAGATATCGTCGATTAACATTCTTTGAAGCCCATTGAGGTCAACTGTCACTTTGTGTTAATTGAAAATTTTCAAAGTCTATCTTCCTCATTCGAAGTCGAATTTCAACATTTCTCATATATTTGAGTGAGTTTGCATCTAACTTTTTCAGATATCATCGAATAACATCCATTGAAGCTCATTGAGGTCAACTGTCAATTTGTGTTAATTGAAAATTTTCAAAGTCTATCTTCCTAATTTGAAGTCGAATTTCAACATTTCTTATATATTTGAGTGAGTTTGCATCTAACTTTGTCAGATATCATCGAATAACATCCATTGAAGCTCATTGAGGTCAACTGTCACTTTGTGTTAATTGAAAATTTTTAAAGTCTATCTTCCTAATTTGAAGTCAAATTTCAACATTTCTCATATATTTGAGTGAGTTTGCATCTAACTTTGTCAGATATCGTCGATTAACATCCATTGAAGCCCATTGAGGTTAACTGTCACTTTGTGATAATTGAAAATTTTCAAAGTCTATCTTCCTAATTTGTAGTCGAATTTAAACATTTCTTATATATTTGAGTGAGTTTGCATCTAACTTTCTCAGATATCATCGAATAACATCCAATGAAGCTCATTGAGGTCAACTGTCAATTTGTGTTAATTGAAAATTTTCAAAGTCTATCTTCCTAATTTGAAGTCGAATTTCAACATTTCTTATATATTTGAGTGAGTTTGCATCTAACTTTTTCAGATATCATCGAATAACATCCATTGAAGCTCATTGAGGTCAACTGTCAATTTGTGATAATTGAAAATTTTCAAAGTCTATCTTCCTAATTTGAAGTCGAATTCCAACATTTCTTATATATTTGAATGAGTTTGCATCTAACTTTGTCAGATATCGTCGAATAACATCCATTGAAGCTCATTGAGGTCAACTGTCAATTTGTGATAATTGAAAATTTTCAAAGTCTATCTTCCTAATTTGAAGTCGAATTTCAACATTTCTTATATATTTGAGTGAGTTTGCATCTAACTTTTTCAGATATCATCGAATAACATCCATTGAAGCTCATTGAGGTCAACTGTCAATTTGTGATAATTGAAAATTTTCAAAGTCTATCTTCCTAATTTGAAGTCGAATTTCAACATTTCTTATATATTTGAGTGAGTTTGCATCTAACTTTTTCAGATATCATCGAATAACATCCATTGAAGCTCATTGAGGTCAACTGTCAATTTGTGATAATTGAAAATTTTCAAAGTCTATCTTCCTAATTTGAAGTCGAATTCCAACATTTCTTATATATTTGAATGAGTTTGCATCTAACTTTGTCAGATATCGTCGAATAACATCCATTGAAGCTCATTGAGGTCAACTGTCAATTTGTGATAATTGAAAATTTTCAAAGTCTATCTTCCTAATTTGAAGTCGAATTTCAACATTTCTTATATATTTGAGTGAGTTTGCATCTAACTTTTTCAGATATCATCGAATAACATCCATTGAAGCTCATTGAGGTCAACTGTCAATTTGTGATAATTGAAAATTTTCAAAGTCTATCTTCCTAATTTGAAGTCGAATTCCAACATTTCTCATATATTTGAATGAGTTTGCATCTAACTTTGTCAGATATCGTCGATTAACATCCTTTGAAGCCCATTGAGGTCAACTGTCACTTTGTGTTAATTGAAAATTTTCAAAGTCTATCTTCCTCATTCGAAGTCGAATTCCAACATTTCTCATATATTTGAGTGAGTTTGCATCTAACTTTCTCATATATCATCGAATAACATCCATTGAAGCTCATTGAGGTCAACTGTCAATTTGTGTTAATTGAAAATTTTCAAAGTCTATCTTCCTAATTTGAAGTCAAATTTCAACATTTCTTATATATTTGAGTGAGTTTGCATCTAACTTTGTCAGATATCATCGAATAACATCCATTGAAGCTCATTGAGGTCAACTGTCACTTTGTGTTAATTGAAAATTTTTAAAGTCTATCTTCCTAATTCGAAGTCAAATTTCAACATTTCTCATATATTTGAGTGAGTTTGCATCTAACTTTTTCAGATATCATCGAATAACATCCATTGAAGCTCATTGAGGTCAACTGTCAATTTGTGATAATTGAAAATTTTCAAAGTCTATCTTCCTAATTTGAAGTCGAATTCCAACATTTCTCATATATTTGAATGAGTTTGCATCTAACTTTGTCAGATATCGTCGAATAACATCCATTGAAGCTCATTGAGGTCAACTGTCAATTTGTGATAATTGAAAATTTTCAAAGTCTATCTTCCTAATTTGAAGTCGAATTTCAACATTTCTTATATATTTGAGTGAGTTTGCATCTAACTTTTTCAGATATCATCGAATAACATCCATTGAAGCTCATTGAGGTCAACTGTCAATTTGTGATAATTGAAAATTTTCAAAGTCTATCTTCCTAATTTGAAGTCGAATTCCAACATTTCTCATATATTTGAATGAGTTTGCATCTAACTTTGTCAGATATCGTCGATTAACATCCTTTGAAGCCCATTGAGGTCAACTGTCACTTTGTGTTAATTGAAAATTTTCAAAGTCTATCTTCCTCATTCGAAGTCGAATTCCAACATTTCTCATATATTTGAGTGAGTTTGCATCTAACTTTCTCATATATCATCGAATAACATCCATTGAAGCTCATTGAGGTCAACTGTCACTTTGTGTTAATTGAAAATTTTTAAAGTCTATCTTCCTAATTCGAAGTCAAATTTCAACATTTCTCATATATTTGAGTGAGTTTGCATCTAACTTTGTCAGATATCGTCGATTAACATCCTTTGAAGCCCATTGAAGTCAACTGTCACTTTGTGTTAATTGAAAATTTTCAAAGTCTATCTTCCTAATTTGAAGTCGAATTTCAACATTTCTCATATATTTGAGTGAGTTTGCATCTAACTTTTTCAGATATCATCGAATAACATCCATTGAAGCTCATTGAGGTCAACTGTCAATTTGTGTTAATTGAAAATTTTCAAAGTCTATCTTCCTAATTTGAAGTCGAATTCCAACATTTCTCATATATTTGAATGAGTTTGCATCTAACTTTGTCAGATATCGTCGATTAACATTCTTTGAAGCCCATTGAGGTCAACTGTCACTTTGTGTTAATTGAAAATTTTCAAAGTCTATCTTCCTCATTCGAAGTCGAATTTCAACATTTCTCATATATTTGAGTGAGTTTGCATCTAACTTTTTCAGATATCATCGAATAACATCCATTGAAGCTCATTGAGGTCAACTGTCAATTTGTGTTAATTGAAAATTTTCAAAGTCTATCTTCCTAATTTGAAGTCGAATTTCAACATTTCTTATATATTTGAGTGAGTTTGCATCTAACTTTGTCAGATATCATCGAATAACATCCATTGAAGCTCATTGAGGTCAACTGTCACTTTGTGTTAATTGAAAATTTTTAAAGTCTATCTTCCTAATTTGAAGTCAAATTTCAACATTTCTCATATATTTGAGTGAGTTTGCATCTAACTTTGTCAGATATCGTCGATTAACATCCATTGAAGCCCATTGAGGTTAACTGTCACTTTGTGATAATTGAAAATTTTCAAAGTCTATCTTCCTAATTTGTAGTCGAATTTAAACATTTCTTATATATTTGAGTGAGTTTGCATCTAACTTTCTCAGATATCATCGAATAACATCCAATGAAGCTCATTGAGGTCAACTGTCAATTTGTGTTAATTGAAAATTTTCAAAGTCTATCTTCCTAATTTGAAGTCGAATTTCAACATTTCTTATATATTTGAGTGAGTTTGCATCTAACTTTTTCAGATATCATCGAATAACATCCATTGAAGCTCATTGAGGTCAACTGTCAATTTGTGATAATTGAAAATTTTCAAAGTCTATCTTCCTAATTTGAAGTCGAATTCCAACATTTCTTATATATTTGAATGAGTTTGCATCTAACTTTGTCAGATATCGTCGAATAACATCCATTGAAGCTCATTGAGGTCAACTGTCAATTTGTGATAATTGAAAATTTTCAAAGTCTATCTTCCTCATTTGAAGTCGAATTTCAACATTTCTTATATATTTGAGTGAGTTTGCATCTAACTTTTTCAGATATCATCGAATAACATCCATTGAAGCTCATTGAGGTCAACTGTCAATTTGTGATAATTGAAAATTTTCAAAGTCTATCTTCCTAATTTGAAGTCGAATTTCAACATTTCTTATATATTTGAGTGAGTTTGCATCTAACTTTTTCAGATATCATCGAATAACATCCATTGAAGCTCATTGAGGTCAACTGTCAATTTGTGATAATTGAAAATTTTCAAAGTCTATCTTCCTAATTTGAAGTCGAATTCCAACATTTCTTATATATTTGAATGAGTTTGCATCTAACTTTGTCAGATATCGTCGAATAACATCCATTGAAGCTCATTGAGGTCAACTGTCAATTTGTGATAATTGAAAATTTTCAAAGTCTATCTTCCTAATTTGAAGTCGAATTTCAACATTTCTTATATATTTGAGTGAGTTTGCATCTAACTTTTTCAGATATCATCGAATAACATCCATTGAAGCTCATTGAGGTCAACTGTCAATTTGTGATAATTGAAAATTTTCAAAGTCTATCTTCCTAATTTGAAGTCGAATTCCAACATTTCTCATATATTTGAATGAGTTTGCATCTAACTTTGTCAGATATCGTCGATTAACATCCTTTGAAGCCCATTGAGGTCAACTGTCACTTTGTGTTAATTGAAAATTTTCAAAGTCTATCTTCCTCATTCGAAGTCGAATTCCAACATTTCTCATATATTTGAGTGAGTTTGCATCTAACTTTCTCATATATCATCGAATAACATCCATTGAAGCTCATTGAGGTCAACTGTCAATTTGTGTTAATTGAAAATTTTCAAAGTCTATCTTCCTAATTTGAAGTCAAATTTCAACATTTCTTATATATTTGAGTGAGTTTGCATCTAACTTTGTCAGATATCATCGAATAACATCCATTGAAGCTCATTGAGGTCAACTGTCACTTTGTGTTAATTGAAAATTTTTAAAGTCTATCTTCCTAATTCGAAGTCAAATTTCAACATTTCTCATATATTTGAGTGAGTTTGCATCTAACTTTTTCAGATATCATCGAATAACATCCATTGAAGCTCATTGAGGTCAACTGTCAATTTGTGATAATTGAAAATTTTCAAAGTCTATCTTCCTAATTTGAAGTCGAATTCCAACATTTCTCATATATTTGAATGAGTTTGCATCTAACTTTGTCAGATATCGTCGAATAACATCCATTGAAGCTCATTGAGGTCAACTGTCAATTTGTGATAATTGAAAATTTTCAAAGTCTATCTTCCTAATTTGAAGTCGAATTTCAACATTTCTTATATATTTGAGTGAGTTTGCATCTAACTTTTTCAGATATCATCGAATAACATCCATTGAAGCTCATTGAGGTCAACTGTCAATTTGTGATAATTGAAAATTTTCAAAGTCTATCTTCCTAATTTGAAGTCGAATTCCAACATTTCTCATATATTTGAATGAGTTTGCATCTAACTTTGTCAGATATCGTCGATTAACATCCTTTGAAGCCCATTGAGGTCAACTGTCACTTTGTGTTAATTGAAAATTTTCAAAGTCTATCTTCCTCATTCGAAGTCGAATTCCAACATTTCTCATATATTTGAGTGAGTTTGCATCTAACTTTCTCATATATCATCGAATAACATCCATTGAAGCTCATTGAGGTCAACTGTCACTTTGTGTTAATTGAAAATTTTTAAAGTCTATCTTCCTAATTCGAAGTCAAATTTCAACATTTCTCATATATTTGAGTGAGTTTGCATCTAACTTTGTCAGATATCGTCGATTAACATCCTTTGAAGCCCATTGAAGTCAACTGTCACTTTGTGTTAATTGAAAATTTTCAAAGTCTATCTTCCTAATTTGAAGTCGAATTTCAACATTTCTTATATATTTGAGTGAGTTTGCATCTAACTTTGTCAGATATCGTCGATTAACATCCTTTGAAGCCCATTGAGGTCAACTGCCACTGTGTGTTAATTGAAAAAATTCAAAGTCTATCTTCCTCATTCGAAGTCGATTTCAACATTTCTCATATATTTGAGTGAGTTTGCATCTAACTTTGTCAGCTATCATCGAATAACTTCCAGTGAAGTTCATTGAGCTCAACTGTCACTTTGTGATAATTGAAAATTTTCAATGTCTATCTTCCTAATTTGAAGTCGAATTTAAACATTTCTTATATATTTGAGTGAGTTTGCATCTAACTTTCTCAGATATCATCGAATAACATCCAATGAAGCTCATTGAGGTCAACTGTCAATTTGTGTTAATTGAAAATTTTCAAAGTCTATCTTCCTAATTTGAAGTCGAATTTCAACATTTCTTATATATTTGAGTGAGTTTGCATCTAACTTTTTCAGATATCATCGAATAACATCCATTGAAGCTCATTGAGGTCAACTGTCAATTTGTGATAATTGAAAATTTTCAAAGTCTATCTTCCTAATTTGAAGTCGAATTCCAACATTTCTCATATATTTGAATGAGTTTGCATCTAACTTTGTCAGATATCGTCGATTAACATTCTTTGAAGCCCATTGAGGTCAACTGTCACTTTGTGTTAATTGAAAATTTTCAAAGTCTATCTTCCTCATTCGAAGTCGAATTTCAACATTTCTCATATATTTGAGTGAGTTTGCATCTAACTTTTTCAGATATCATCGAATAACATCCATTGAAGCTCATTGAGGTCAACTGTCAATTTGTGTTAATTGAAAATTTTCAAAGTCTATCTTCCTAATTTGAAGTCGAATTTCAACATTTCTTATATATTTGAGTGAGTTTGCATCTAACTTTTTCAGATATCATCGAATAACATCCATTGAAGCTCATTGAGGTCAACTGTCAATTTGTGATAATTGAAAATTTTCAAAGTCTATCTTCCTAATTTGAAGTCGAATTCCAACATTTCTTATATATTTGAATGAGTTTGCATCTAACTTTGTCAGATATCGTCGAATAACATCCATTGAAGCTCATTGAGGTCAACTGTCAATTTGTGATAATTGAAAATTTTCAAAGTCTATCTTCCTAATTTGAAGTCGAATTTCAACATTTCTTATATATTTGAGTGAGTTTGCATCTAACTTTTTCAGATATCATCGAATAACATCCATTGAAGCTCATTGAGGTCAACTGTCAATTTGTGATAATTGAAAATTTTCAAAGTCTATCTTCCTAATTTGAAGTCGAATTCCAACATTTCTCATATATTTGAATGAGTTTGCATCTAACTTTGTCAGATATCGTCGATTAACATCCTTTGAAGCCCATTGAGGTCAACTGTCACTTTGTGTTAATTGAAAATTTTCAAAGTCTATCTTCCTCATTCGAAGTCGAATTCCAACATTTCTCATATATTTGAGTGAGTTTGCATCTAACTTTCTCATATATCATCGAATAACATCCATTGAAGCTCATTGAGGTCAACTGTCAATTTGTGTTAATTGAAAATTTTCAAAGTCTATCTTCCTAATTTGAAGTCAAATTTCAACATTTCTTATATATTTGAGTGAGTTTGCATCTAACTTTGTCAGATATCATCGAATAACATCCATTGAAGCTCATTGAGGTCAACTGTCACTTTGTGTTAATTGAAAATTTTTAAAGTCTATCTTCCTAATTCGAAGTCAAATTTCAACATTTCTCATATATTTGAGTGAGTTTGCATCTAACTTTGTCAGATATCGTCGATTAATATCCTTTGAAGCCCATTGAGGTCAACTGTCACTTTGTGTTAATTGAAAATTTTCAAAGTCTATCTTCCTAATTTGAAGTCGAATTTCAACATTTCTTATATATTTGAGTGAGTTTGCATCTAACTTTGTCAGATATCGTCGATTAACATCCTTTGAAGCCCATTGAGGTCAACTGCCACTGTGTGTTAATTGAAAAAATTCAAAGTCTATCTTCCTCATTCGAAGTCGATTTCAACATTTCTCATATATTTGAGTGAGTTTGCAACTAACTTTGTCAGATATCATCGAATAACTTCCAGTGAAGTTCATTGAGCTCAACTGTCACTTTGTGATAATTGAAAATTTTCAAAGTCTATCTTCCTAATTTGAAGTCGAATTTAAACATTTCTTATATATTTGAGTGAGTTTGCATCTAACTTTCTCAGATATCATCGAATAACATCCAATGAAGCTCATTGAGGTCAACTGTCAATTTGTGTTAATTGAAAATTTTCAAAGTCTATCTTCCTAATTTGAAGTCGAATTTCAACATTTCTTATATATTTGAGTGAGTTTGCATCTAACTTTTTCAGATATCATCGAATAACATCCATTGAAGCTCATTGAGGTCAACTGTCAATTTGTGATAATTGAAAATTTTCAAAGTCTATCTTCCTAATTTGAAGTCGAATTCCAACATTTCTCATATATTTGAATGAGTTTGTATCTAACTTTGTCAGGTATCGTCGATTAACATTCTTTGAAGCCCATTGAGGTCAACTGTCACTTTGTGTTAATTGAAAATTTTCAAAGTCTATCTTCCTCATTCGAAGTCGAATTTCAACATTTCTCATATATTTGAGTGAGTTTGCATCTAACTTTTTCAGATATCATCGAATAACATCCATTGAAGCTCATTGAGGTCAACTGTCAATTTGTGTTAATTGAAAATTTTCAAAGTCTATCTTCCTAATTTGAAGTCGAATTTCAACATTTCTTATATATTTGAGTGAGTTTGCATCTAACTTTGTCAGATATCATCGAATAACATCCATTGAAGCTCATTGAGGTCAACTGTCACTTTGTGTTAATTGAAAATTTTTAAAGTCTATCTTCCTAATTTGAAGTCAAATTTCAACATTTCTCATATATTTGAGTGAGTTTGCATCTAACTTTGTCAGATATCGTCGATTAACATCCATTGAAGCCCATTGAGGTTAACTGTCACTTTGTGATAATTGAAAATTTTCAAAGTCTATCTTCCTAATTGTAGTCAAATTTCATCATTTCTTATATATTTGAGTGAGTTTGCATCTAACTTTGTCAGATATCGTCGATTAACATCCATTGAAGCCCATTGACCTCAACTGTCACTTTGTGATAATTGAAAATTTTCAAAGTCTATCTTCCTAATTTGAAGTCGAATTTAAACATTTCTTATATATTTGAGTGAGTTTGCATCTAACTTTCTCAGATATCATCGAATAACATCCAATGAAGCTCATTGAGGTCAACTGTCAATTTGTGTTAATTGAAAATTTTCAAAGTCTATCTTCCTAATTTGAAGTCGAATTTCAACATTTCTTATATATTTGAGTGAGTTTGCATCTAACTTTTTCAGATATCATCGAATAACATCCATTGAAGCTCATTGAGGTCAACTGTCAATTTGTGATAATTGAAAATTTTCAAAGTCTATCTTCCTAATTTGAAGTCGAATTCCAACATTTCTTATATATTTGAATGAGTTTGCATCTAACTTTGTCAGATATCGTCGAATAACATCCATTGAAGCTCATTGAGGTCAACTGTCAATTTGTGATAATTGAAAATTTTCAAAGTCTATCTTCCTAATTTGAAGTCGAATTTCAACATTTCTTATATATTTGAGTGAGTTTGCATCTAACTTTTTCAGATATCATCGAATAACATCCATTGAAGCTCATTGAGGTCAACTGTCAATTTGTGATAATTGAAAATTTTCAAAGTCTATCTTCCTAATTTGAAGTCGAATTCCAACATTTCTCATATATTTGAATGAATTTGCATCTAACTTTGTCAGATATCGTCGATTAACATTCTTTGAAGCCCATTGAGGTCAACTGTCACTTTGTGTTAATTGAAAATTTTCAAAGTCTATCTTCCTCATTCGAAGTCGAATTTCAACATTTCTCATATATTTGAGTGAGTTTGCATCTAACTTTTTCAGATATCATCGAATAACATCCATTGAAGCTCATTGAGGTCAACTGTCAGTTTGTGTTAATTGAAAATTTTCAAAGTCTATCTTCCTAATTTGAAGTCGAATTTCAACATTTCTTATATATTTGAGTGAGTTTGCATCTAACTTTGTCAGATATCGTCGAATAACATCCATTGAAGCTCATTGAGGTCAACTGTCAATTTGTGATAATTGAAAATTTTCAAAGTCTATCTTCCTAATTTGAAGTCGAATTTCAACATTTCTTATATATTTGAGTGAGTTTGCATCTAACTTTTTCAGATATCATCGAATAACATCCATTGAAGCTCATTGAGGTCAACTGTCAATTTGTGATAATTGAAAATTTTCAAAGTCTATCTTCCTAATTTGAAGTCGAATTCCAACATTTCTCATATATTTGAATGAGTTTGCATCTAACTTTGTCAGATATCGTCGATTAACATCCATTGAAGCCCATTGAGCTCAACTGTCACTTTGTGATAATTGAAAATTTACAAAGTCTATCTTCCTAATTTGAAGTCGAATTTAAACATTTCTTATATATTTGAGTGAGTTTGCATCTAACTTTCTCAGATATCATCGAATAACATCCAATGAAGCTCATTGAGGTCAACTGTCAATTTGTGTTAATTGAAAATTTTCAAAGTCTATCTTCCTAATTTGAAGTCGAATTTCAACATTTCTTATATATTTGAGTGAGTTTGCATCTAACTTTTTCAGATATCATCGAATAACATCCATTGAAGCTCATTGAGGTCAACTGTCAATTTGTGATAATTGAAAATTTTCAAAGTCTATCTTCCTAATTTGAAGTCGAATTCCAACATTTCTTATATATTTGAATGAGTTTGCATCTAACTTTGTCAGATATCGTCGATTAACATTCTTTGAAGCCCATTGAGGTCAACTGTCACTTTGTGTTAATTGAAAATTTTCAAAGTCTATCTTCCTCATTCGAAGTCGATTTCAACATTTCTCATATATTTGAGTGAGTTTGCATCTAAATTTTTCAGTTATCATCGAATAACATCCATTGAAGCTCATTGAGGTCAACTGTCAATTTGTGTTAATTGAAAATTTTCAAAGTCTATCTTCCTAATTTGAAGTCGAATTTCAACATTTTTTATATATTTGAGTGAGTTTGCATCTAACTTTGTCAGATATCATCGAATAACATCCATTGAAGCTCATTGAGGTCAACTGTCACTTTGTGTTAATTGAAAATTTTTAAAGTCTATCTTCCTAATTTGAAGTCAAATTTCAACATTTCTCATATATTTGAGTGAGTTTGCATCTAACTTTGTCAGATATCGTCGATAAACATCCTTTGAAGCCCATTGAGGTCAACTGTCACTTTGTGTTAATTGAAAATTTTCAAAGTCTATCTTCCTAATTTGAAGTCGAATTTCAACATTTCTTATATATTTGAGTGAGTTTGCCTCTAACTTTGTCAGATATCGTCGATTAACATCCTTTGAAGCCCATTGAGGTCAACTGCCACTTTGTGTTAATTGAAAAAATTCAAAGTCTATCTTCCTCATTCGAAGTAGATTTCAACATTTCTCATATATTTGAGTGAGTTTGCATCTAACTTTGTCAGATATCATCGAATAACTTCCAGTGAAGTTCATTGAGCTCAACTGTCACTTTGTGATAATTGAAAATTTTCAAAGTCTATCTTTCTAATTTGAAGTCGAATTTAAACATTTCTTATATATTTGAGTGAGATTGCATCTGACTTTCTCAGATATCATCGAATAACATCCATTGAAGCTCATTGAGGTCAACTGTCAATTTGTGTTAATTGAAAATTTTCAAAGTCTATCTTCCTAATTTGAAGTCGAATTTCAACATTTCTTATATATTTGAGTGAGTTTGCATCTAACTTTGTCAGATATCGTCGATTAACATCCTTTGAGCCCATTGAGGTCAACTGCCACTTTGTGTTAATTGAAAAAATTCAAAGTCTATCTTCCTCATTCGAAGTCGAATTTCAACATTTCTCATATATTTGAGTGAGTTTGCATCTAACTTTGTCAGATATCATCGAATAACTTCCAGTGAAGTTCATTGAGCTCAACTGTCACTTTGTGATAATTGAAAATTTTCAAAGTCTTTCTTTCTAATTTGAAGTCGAATTTAAACATTTCTTATATATTTGAGTGAGTTTGCATCTAACTTTCTCAGATATCATCGAATAACATCCATTGAAGCTCATTGAGGTCAACTGTCAATTTGTATTAATTGAAAATTTTCAAAGTCTATCTTCCTAATTTGAAGTCGAATTTCAACATTTCTTATATATTTGAGTGAGTTTGCATCTATCTTTGTCAGATATCGTCGATTAACATCCTTTGAAGCCCATTGAGGTCAACGGTCACTTTGTGATAATTGAAAAATTTCAATGTCTATCTTCCTAATTTGAAGTCGAATTTCAACATTTCTCATATATCTGAGTGAGTTTGCATCTAACTTTTTCAGATATCATCGAATAACATCCATTGAAGCTCATTGAGGTCAACTGTCAATTTGTGTTAATTGAAAATTTTCAATGTCTATCTTCCTAATTTGAAGTCGAATTTCAACATTTCTTATATATTTGAGTGAGTTTGCATCTAACTTTGTCAGATATCGTCGATTAACATCCTTTGAAGCCCATTGAGGTCAACTGTCACTTTGTGTTAATTGAAAATTTTCAAAGTCTATCTTCCTCATTCGAAGTCGAATTCCAACATTTCTCATATATTTGAGTGAGTTTGCATCTAACTTTCTCATATATCATCGAATAACATCCATTGAAGCTCATTGAGGTCAACTGTCAATTTGTGTTAATTGAAAATTTTCAAAGTCTATCTTCCTAATTTGAAGTCAAATTTCAACATTTCTTATATATTTGAGTGAGTTTGCATCTAACTTTGTCAGATATCATCGAATAACATCCATTGAAGCTCATTGAGGTCAACTGTCACTTTGTGTTAATTGAAAATTTTTAAAGTCTATCTTCCTAATTCGAAGTCAAATTTCAACATTTCTCATATATTTGAGTGAGTTTGCATCTAACTTTGTCAGATATCGTCGATTAACATCCTTTGAAGCCCATTGAGGTCAACTGTCACTTTGTGTTAATTGAAAATTTTCAAAGTCTATCTTCCTAATTTGAAGTCGAATTTCAACATTTCTCATATATTTGAGTGAGTTTGCATCTAACTTTGTCAGATATCGTCGATTAACATCCTTTGAAGCCCATTGAGGTCAACTGCCACTGTGTGTTAATTGAAAAAATTCAAAGTCTATCTTCCTCATTCGAAGTCGATTTCAACATTTCTCATATATTTGAGTGAGTTTGCATCTAACTTTGTCAGATATCATCGAATAACTTCCAGTGAAGTTCATTGAGCTCAACTGTCACTTTGTGATAATTGAAAATTTTCAAAGTCTATCTTCCTAATTTGAAGTCGAATTTAAACATTTCTTATATATTTGAGTGAGTTTGCATCTAACTTTCTCAGATATCATCGAATAACATCCAATGAAGCTCATTGAGGTCAACTGTCAATTTGTGTTAATTGAAAATTTTCAAAGTCTATCTTCCTAATTTGAAGTCGAATTTCAACATTTCTCATATATTTGAGTGAGTTTGCATCTAACTTTTTCAGATATCATCGAATAACATCCATTGAAGCTCATTGAGGTCAACTGTCAATTTGTGTTAATTGAAAATTTTCAAAGTCTATCTTCCTAATTTGAAGTCGAATTTCAACATTTCTTATATATTTGAGTGAGTTTGCATCTAACTTTGTCAGATATCATCGAATAACATCCATTGAAGCTCATTGAGGTCAACTGTCACTTTGTGTTAATTGAAAATTTTCAAAGTCTATCTTCCTAATTTGAAGTCGAATTTCAACATTTCTTATATATTTGAGTGAGTTTGCATCTATCTTTGTCAGATATCGTCGATTAACATCCTTTGAAGCCCATTGAGGTCAACGGTCACTTTGTGATAATTGAAAAATTTCAATGTCTATCTTCCTAATTTGAAGTCGAATTTCAACATTTCTCATATATCTGAGTGAGTTTGCATCTAACTTTTTCAGATATCATCGAATAACATCCATTGAAGCTCATTGAGGTCAACTGTCAATTTGTGTTAATTGAAAATTTTCAATGTCTATCTTCCTAATTTGAAGTCGAATTTCAACATTTCTTATATATTTGAGTGAGTTTGCATCTAACTTTGTCAGATATCGTCGATTAACATCCTTTGAAGCCCATTGAGGTCAACTGTCACTTTGTGTTAATTGAAAAAATTCAAAGTCTATCTTACTCATTCGAAGTCGATTTCAACATTTCTCATATATTTGAGTGAGTTTGCATCTAACTTTGTCAGATATCATCGAATAACTTCCAGTGAAGTTCATTGAGCTCAACTGTCACTTTGTGATAATTGAAAATTTTCAAAGTCTATCTTCCTAATTTGAAGTCGAATTTAAACATTTCTTATATATTTGAGTGAGTTTGCATCTAACTTTCTCAGATATCATCGAATAACATCCAATGAAGCTCATTGAGGTCAACTGTCAATTTGTGTTAATTGAAAATTTTCAAAGTCTATCTTCCTAATTTGAAGTCGAATTTCAACATTTCTCATATATTTGAGTGAGTTTGCATCTAACTTTCTCATATATCATCGAATAACATCCATTGAAGCTCATTGAGGTCAACTGTCAATTTGTGTTAATTGAAAATTTTCAAAGTCTATCTTCCTAATTTGAAGTCAAATTTCAACATTTCTTATATATTTGAGTGAGTTTGCATCTAACTTTGTCAGATATCATCGAATAACATCCATTGAAGCTCATTGAGGTCAACTGTCACTTTGTGTTAATTGAAAATTTTTAAAGTCTATCTTCCTAATTCGAAGTCAAATTTCAACATTTCTCATATATTTGAGTGAGTTTGCATCTAACTTTGTCAGATATCGTCGATTAACATCCTTTGAAGCCCATTGAGGTCAACTGTCACTTTGTGTTAATTGAAAATTTTCAAAGTCTATCTTCCTAATTTGAAGTCGAATTTCAACATTTCTTATATATTTGAGTGAGTTTGCATCTAACTTTGTCAGATATCGTCGATTAACATCCTTTGAAGCCCATTGAGGTCAACTGCCACTGTGTGTTAATTGAAAAAATTCAAAGTCTATCTTCCTCATTCGAAGTCGATTTCAACATTTCTCATATATTCGAGTGAGTTAGCATCTAACTTTGTCAGATATCATCGAATAACTTCCAGTGAAGTTCATTGAGCTCAACTGCCACTTTGTGATAATTGAAAATTTTCAAAGTCTATCTTCCTAATGTGAAGTCGAATTTAAACATTTCTTATATATTTGAGTGAGTTTGCATCTAACTTTTTCAGATATCATCGAATAACATCCATTGAAGCTCATTGAGCTCAACTGTCACTTTGTGTTAATTGAAAATTTTCAAAGTCTTTCTTCCTCATTCGAAGTCGAATTTCAACATTTCTCATATATTTGAGTGAGTTTGCATCTAACTTTTTCAGATATCATCGAATAACATCCATTGAAGCTCATTGATGTCAACTGTCAATTTGTGTTAATTGAAAATTTTCAAAGTCTATCTTCCTAATTTGAAGTCGAATTTCAACATTTCTTATATATTTGAGTGAGTTTGCATCTAACTTTGTCAGATATCATCGAATAACATCCATTGAAGCTCATTGAGGTCAACTGTCACTTTGTGTTAATTGAAAATTTTTAAAGTCTATCTTCCTAATTTGAAGTCAAATTTCAACATTTCTCATATATTTGAGTGAGTTTGCATCTAACTTTGTCAGATATCGTCGATTAACATCCATTGAAGCCCATTGAGGTTAACTGTCACTTTGTGATAATTGAAAATTTTCAAAGTCTATCTTCCTAATTTGTAGTCAAATTTCATCATTTCTTATATATTTGAGTGAGTTTGCATCTAACTTTGTCAGATATCGTCGATTAACATCCATTGAAGCCCATTGAGCTCAACTGTCACTTTGTGATAATTGAAAATTTTCAAAGTCTATCTTCCTAATTTGAAGTCGAATTTAAACATTTCTTATATATTTGAGTGAGTTTGCATCTAACTTTCTCAGATATCATCGAATAACATCCAATGAAGCTCATTGAGGTCAACTGTCAATTTGTGTTAATTGAAAATTTTCAAAGTCTATCTTCCTAATTTGAAGTCGAATTCCAACATTTCTTATATATTTGAGTGAGTTTGCATCTAACTTTTTCAGATATCATCGAATAACATCCATTGAAGCTCATTGAGGTCAACTGTCAATTTGTGATAATTGAAAATTTTCAAAGTCTATCTTCCTAATTTGAAGTCGAATTTCAACATTTCTTATATATTTGAGTGAGTTTGCATCTAACTTTGTCAGATATCATCGAATAACATCCATTGAAGCTCATTGAGGTCAACTGTCACTTTGTGTTAATTGAAAATTTTTAAAGTCTCTCTTCCTAATTTGAAGTCAAATTTCAACATTTCTCATATATTTGAGTGAGTTTGCATCTAACTTTGTCAGATATCGTCGATTAACATCCTTTGAAGCCCATTGAGGTCAACTGTCACTTTGTGTTAATTGAAAATTTTCAAAGTCTATCTTCCTAATTTGAAGTCGAATTTCAACATTTCTTATATATTTGAGTGAGTTTGCCTCTAACTTTGTCAGATATCGTCGATTAACATCCTTTGAAGCCCATTGAGGTCAACTGCCACTTTGTGTTAATTGAAAATTTTCAAAGTCTATCTTCCTAATTTGAAGTCGAATTTCAACATTTCTTATATATTTGAGTGAGTTTGCATCTAACTTTGTCAGATATCGTCGATTAACATCCTTTGAAGCCCATTGAGGTCAACTGCCACTTTGTGTTAATTGAAAAAATTCAAAGTCTATCTTCCTCATTCGAAGTCGAATTTCAACATTTCTCATATATTTGAGTGAGTTTGCATCTAACTTTGTCAGATATCATCGAATAACTTCCAGTGAAGTTCATTGAGCTCAACTGTCACTTTGTGATAATTGAAAATTTTCAAAGTCTTTCTTTCTAATTTGAAGTCGAATTTAAACATTTCTTATATATTTGAGTGAGTTTGCATCTAACTTTCTCAGATATCATCGAATAACATCCATTGAAGCTCATTGAGGTCAACTGTCAATTTGTGTTAATTGAAAATTTTCAAAGTCTATCTTCCTAATTTGAAGTCGAATTTCAACATTTCTTATATATTTGAGTGAGTTTGCATCTAACTTTTTCAGATATCATCGAATAACATCCATTGAAGCTCATTGAGGTCAACTGTCAATTTGTGTTAATTGAAAATTTTCAAAGTCTATCTTCCTAATTTGAAGTCGAATTTCAACATTTCTTATATATTTGAGTGAGTTTGCATCTATCTTTGTCAGATATCGTCGATTAACATCCTTTGAAGCCCATTGAGGTCAACGGTCACTTTGTGATAATTGAAAATTTTCAATGTCTATCTTCCTAATTTGAAGTCGAATTTCAACATTTCTCATATATCTGAGTGAGTTTGCATCTAACTTTTTCAGATATCATCGAATAACATCCATTGAAGCTCATTGAGGTCAACTGTCAATTTGTGTTAATTGAAAATTTTCAAAGTCTATCTTCCTAATTTGAGGTCGAATTTCAACATTTCTTATATATTTGAGTGAGTTTGCATCTAACTTTTTCAGATATCATCGAATAACATCCATTGAAGCTCATTGAGGTCAACTGTCAATTTGTGATAATTGAAAATTTTCAAAGTCTATCTTCCTCATTCGAAGTCGAATTTCAACATTTCTCATATATTCGAGTGAGTTTGCATCTAACTTTTTCAGATATCATCGAATAACATCCATTGAAGCTCATTGAGGTCAACTGTCAATTTGTGTTAATTGAAAATTTTCAAAGTCTATCTTCCTCATTCGAAGTCGAATTTCAACATTTCTCATATATTTGAGTGAGTTTGCATCTAACTTTGTCAGATATCGTCAATTAACATCCTTTGAAGCCCATTGAGGTCAACTGTCACTTTGTGTTAATTGAAAGTTTTCAAAGTCTATCTTCCTAATTTGAAGTCGAATTTCAACATTTCTTATATATTTGAGTGAGTTTGCATCTAACTTTGTCAGATATCGTCGATTAACATCCTTTGAAGCCCATTGAGGTCAACTGTCACTTTGTGTTAATTGAAAATTTTCAAAGTCTATCTTCCTCATTCGAAGTCGAATTTCAACATTTCTCATATATTTGAGTGAGTTTGCATCTAACTTTTTCAGATATCATCGAATAACATCCATTGAAGCTCATTGAGGTCAACTGTCAATTTGTGTTAATTGAAAATTTTCAAAGTCTATCTTCCTAATTTGAAGTTGAATTTCAACATTTCTTATATATTTGAGTGAGTTTGCATCTAACTTTGTCAGATATCATCGAATAACATCCATTGAAGCTCATTGAGGTCAACTGTCACTTTGTGTTAATTGAAAATTTTTAAAGTCTATCTTCCTAATTTGAAGTCAAATTTCAACATTTCTCATATATTTGAGTGAGTTTGCATCTAACTTTGTCAGATATCGTCGATTAACATCCTTTGAAGCCCATTGAGGTCAACTGTCACTTTGTGTTAATTGAAAATTTTCAAAGTCTATCTTCCTAATTTGAAGTCGAATTTCAACATTCCTTATATATTTGAGTGAGTTTGCATCTAACTTTGTCAGATATCGTCGATTACCATCCTTTGAAGCCCATTGAGGTCAACTGCCACTTTGTGTTAATTGAAAAAATTCAAAGTCTATCTTCCTCATTCGAAGTAGATTCCAACATTTCTCATATATTTGAGTGAGTTTGCATCTAACTTTGTCAGATATCATCGAATAACTTCCAGTGAAGTTCATTGAGCTCAACTGTCACTTTGTGATAATTGAAAATTTTCAAAGTCAATCTTCCTAATTTGAAGTCGAATTTCAACATTTCTTATATATTTGTGTGAGTTTGCATCTAACTTTGTCAGATATCGTCGATTAACATCCTTTGAAGCCCATTGAGGTCAACTGCCACTTTGTGTTAATTGAAAAAATTCAAAGTCTATCTTCCTCATTCGAAGTCGATTTCAACATTTCTCATATATTTGAGTGAGTTTGCATCTAACTTTGTCAGATATCATCGAATAACTTCCAGTGAAGTTCATTGAGCTCAACTGTCACTTTGTGATAATTGAAAATTTTCAAAGTCTATCTTCCTAATTTGAAGTCGAATTTAAACATTTCTTATATATTTGAGTGAGTTTGCATCTAACTTTTTCAGATATCATCGAATAACATCCATTGTAGCTCATTGAGGTCAACTGTCAATTTGTGTTAATTGAAAATTTTCAAAGTCTATCTTCCTCATTCGAAGTCGATTCCAACATTTCTCATATATTTGAGTGAGTTTGCATCTAACTTTTTCAGATATCATCGAATAATATCCATTGAAGCTCATTGAGGTCAACTGTCAATTTGTGTTAATTGAAAATTTTCAAAGTCTATCTTCCTAATTTGAAGTCGAATTCCAACATTTTTTATATATTTGAGTGAGTTTGCGTCTAACTTTGTCAGATATCATCGAATAACATCCATTGAAGCTCATTGAGGTCAACTGTCACTTTGTGTTAATTGAAAATTTTTAAAGTCTATCTTCCTAATTTGAAGTCAAATTTCAACATTTCTCATATATTTGAGTGAGTTTGCATCTAACTTTGTCAGATATCGTTGATTAACATCCTTTGAAGCCCATTGAGGTCAACTGTCACTTTGTGTTAATTGAAAATTTTTAAAGTCTATCTTCCTAATTTGAAGTCGAATTTCAACATTTCTTATATATTTGAGTGAGTTTGCATCTAACTTTGTCAGATATCGTCGATTAACATCCTTTGAAGCCCATTGAGGTCAACTGCCACTTTGTGTTTATTGAAAATTTTCAAAGTCTATCTTCCTAATTTGAAGTCGAATTTCAACATTTCTCATATATTTGAGTGAGTTTGCATCTAACTTTGTCAGATATCGTCGATTAACATCCTTTGAAGCCCATTGAGCTCAACTGCCACTTTGTGTTAATTGAAAAAATTCAAAGTCTATCTTCCTCATTCGAAGTAGATTTCAACATTTCTCATATATTTGAGTGAGTTTGCATCTAACTTTGTCAGATATCATCGAATAACTTCCAGTGAAGTTCATTGAGCTCAACTGTCACTTTGTGATAATTGAAAATTTTCAAAATCTATCTTCCTCATTCGAAGTCGAATTTCAACATTTCTCATATATTTGAGTGAGTTTGCATCTAACTTTGTCAGATATCGTCAATTAACATCCTTTGAAGCCCATTGAGGTCAACTGTCACTTTGTGTTAATTGAAAGTTTTCAAAGTCTATCTTCCTAATTTGAAGTCGAATTTCAACATTTCTTATATATTTGAGTGAGTTTGCATCTAACTTTGTCAGATATCGTCGATTAACATCCTTTGAAGCCCATTGAGGTCAACTGTCACTTTGTGTTAATTGAAAATTTTCAAAGTCTATCTTCCTCATTCGAAGTCGAATTTCAACATTTCTCATATATTTGAGTGAGTTTGCATCTAACTTTTTCAGATATCATCGAATAACATCCATTGAAGCTCATTGAGGTCAACTGTCAATTTGTGTTAATTGAAAATTTTCAAAGTCTATCTTCCTAATTTGAAGTTGAATTTCAACATTTCTTATATATTTGAGTGAGTTTGCATCTAACTTTGTCAGATATCATCGAATAACATCCATTGAAGCTCATTGAGGTCAACTGTCACTTTGTGTTAATTGAAAATTTTTAAAGTCTATCTTCCTAATTTGAAGTCAAATTTCAACATTTCTCATATATTTGAGTGAGTTTGCATCTAACTTTGTCAGATATCGTCGATTAACATCCTTTGAAGCCCATTGAGGTCAACTGTCACTTTGTGTTAATTGAAAATTTTCAAAGTCTATCTTCCTAATTTGAAGTCGAATTTCAACATTCCTTATATATTTGAGTGAGTTTGCATCTAACTTTGTCAGATATCGTCGATTACCATCCTTTGAAGCCCATTGAGGTCAACTGCCACTTTGTGTTAATTGAAAAAATTCAAAGTCTATCTTCCTCATTCGAAGTAGATTCCAACATTTCTCATATATTTGAGTGAGTTTGCATCTAACTTTGTCAGATATCATCGAATAACTTCCAGTGAAGTTCATTGAGCTCAACTGTCACTTTGTGATAATTGAAAATTTTCAAAGTCAATCTTCCTAATTTGAAGTCGAATTTCAACATTTCTTATATATTTGTGTGAGTTTGCATCTAACTTTGTCAGATATCGTCGATTAACATCCTTTGAAGCCCATTGAGGTCAACTGCCACTTTGTGTTAATTGAAAAAATTCAAAGTCTATCTTCCTCATTCGAAGTCGATTTCAACATTTCTCATATATTTGAGTGAGTTTGCATCTAACTTTGTCAGATATCATCGAATAACTTCCAGTGAAGTTCATTGAGCTCAACTGTCACTTTGTGATAATTGAAAATTTTCAAAGTCTATCTTCCTAATTTGAAGTCGAATTTAAACATTTCTTATATATTTGAGTGAGTTTGCATCTAACTTTTTCAGATATCATCGAATAACATCCATTGTAGCTCATTGAGGTCAACTGTCAATTTGTGTTAATTGAAAATTTTCAAAGTCTATCTTCCTCATTCGAAGTCGATTCCAACATTTCTCATATATTTGAGTGAGTTTGCATCTAACTTTTTCAGATATCATCGAATAATATCCATTGAAGCTCATTGAGGTCAACTGTCAATTTGTGTTAATTGAAAATTTTCAAAGTCTATCTTCCTAATTTGAAGTCGAATTCCAACATTTTTTATATATTTGAGTGAGTTTGCGTCTAACTTTGTCAGATATCATCGAATAACATCCATTGAAGCTCATTGAGGTCAACTGTCACTTTGTGTTAATTGAAAATTTTTAAAGTCTATCTTCCTAATTTGAAGTCAAATTTCAACATTTCTCATATATTTGAGTGAGTTTGCATCTAACTTTGTCAGATATCGTTGATTAACATCCTTTGAAGCCCATTGAGGTCAACTGTCACTTTGTGTTAATTGAAAATTTTTAAAGTCTATCTTCCTAATTTGAAGTCGAATTTCAACATTTCTTATATATTTGAGTGAGTTTGCATCTAACTTTGTCAGATATCGTCGATTAACATCCTTTGAAGCCCATTGAGGTCAACTGCCACTTTGTGTTTATTGAAAATTTTCAAAGTCTATCTTCCTAATTTGAAGTCGAATTTCAACATTTCTCATATATTTGAGTGAGTTTGCATCTAACTTTGTCAGATATCGTCGATTAACATCCTTTGAAGCCCATTGAGCTCAACTGCCACTTTGTGTTAATTGAAAAAATTCAAAGTCTATCTTCCTCATTCGAAGTAGATTTCAACATTTCTCATATATTTGAGTGAGTTTGCATCTAACTTTGTCAGATATCATCGAATAACTTGCAGTGAAGTTCATTGAGCTCAACTGTCACTTTGTGATAATTGAAAATTTTCAAAATCTATCTTTCTAATTTGAAGTCGAATTTAAACATTTCTTATATATTTGAGTGAGTTCGCATCTAACTTTCTCAGATATCATCGAATAACATCCATTGAAGCTCATTGAGGTCAACTGTCACTTTGTGATAATTGAAAATTTTCAAAGTCTATCTTCCTAATTTGAAGTCGAATTTCAACATTTCTTATATATTTGAGTGAGTTTGCATCTAACTTTGTCAGATATCGTCGATTTTATCCTTTGAAGCCCATTGAAGTCAACTGCCACTTTGTGTTAATTGAAAAAATTCAAAGTCTATCTTCCTCATTCGAAGTCGAATTTCAACATTTCTCATATATTTGAGTGAGTTTGCATCTAACTTTGTCAGATATCATCGAATAACTTCCAGTGAAGTTCATTGAGCTCAACTGTCACTTTGTGATAATTGAAAATTTTCAAAGTCTATCTTTCTAATTTGAAGTCGAATTTAAACATTTCTTATATATTTGAGTGAGTTTGCATCTAACTTTCTCAGATATCATCGAATAACATCCATTGAAGCTCATTGAGGTCAACTGTCAATTTGTGTTAATTGAGAATTTTCAAAGTCTATCTTCCTAATTTGAAGTCGAATTTCAACATTTCTTATATATTTGAGTGAGTTTGCATCTAACTTTTTCAGATATCATCGAATAACATCCATTGAAGCTCATTAAGGTCAACTGTCAATTTGTGTTAATTGGAAATTTTCAAAGTCTATCTTCCTAATTTGAAGTCGAATTTCAACATTTCTCATATATTTGAGTGAGTTTGCATCTAACTTTTTCAGATATCATCGAATAACATCCATTGAAGCTCATTGAGGTCAACTGTCAATTTGTGTTAATTGAAAATTTTCAAAGTCTATCTTCCTAATTTGAAGTCGAATTTCAACATTTCTTATATATTTGAGTGAGTTTGCATCTAACTTTGTCAGATATCGTCGATTAACATCCTTTGAAGCCCATTGAGGTCAACGGTCACTTTGTGATAATTGTAAATTTTCAATGTCTATCTTCCTAATTTGAAGTCGAATTTCAACATTTCTCATATATCTGAGTGAGTTTGCATCTAACTTTTTCAGATATCATCGAATAACATCCATTGAAGCTCATTGAGGTCAACTGTCAATTTGTGTTAATTGAAAATTTTCAAAGTCTATCTTCCTAATTTGAAGTCGAATTTCAACATTTCTTATATATTTGAGTGAGTTTGCATCTAAGTTTGTCAGATATCGTCGATTAACATCCTTTGAAGCCCATTGAGGTCAACTGTCACTTTGTGTTAATTGAAAATTTTCAAAGTCTATCTTCCTCATTCGAAGTCGAATTTCAACATTTCTCATATATTTGAGTGAGTTTGCATCTAACTTTTTCAGATATCATCGAATAACATCCATTGAAGCTCATTGAGGTCAACTGTCAATTTGTGTTAATTGAAAATTTTCAAAGTCTATCTTCCTAATTTGAAGTCGAATTTCAACATTTCTTATATATTTGAGTGAGTTTGCATCTAACTTTGTCAGATATCATCGAATAACATCCATTGAAGCTCATTGAGGTCAACTGTCACTTTGTGTTAATTGAAAATTTTTAAAGTCTGTCTTCCTAATTTGAAGTCAAATTTCAACATTTTTCATATATTTCCCTAATTTAAAGTCGAATTTCAGCAGTCCTTATTTATTTGAGTGAGTTTGCATCTAACTTTGTAAGATATCGTCGATTAACATCCGTTGAAGCCCATTGAGGTCAACTGTTACTTTGTGTTGATTGAAAATTTTCAAAGTCTATCTTCCTAATTTGAAGTCAAATTTCAACATTTCTCATATATTTGAGTGAGTTTGCATCTAACTTTTTCAGATATCATCGAATAACATCCATTGAAGCTCATTGAGGTCAACTGTAACTTTGTGATAATTAAAAATTTTCAAAGTCTATCTTCCTAATTTGAAGTCGAATTTTAACATTTCTCATATATTTAAGTGAGTTTGCATCTAATTTTGTCAGATATCGTCGATTAACATCCACTGAAGCCCATTGAGGTCGACTGTCACTTTGTGTTGATTGAAAATTTTCAAAGTCTAAGTTCCTAATTTGAACTCGAATATCAACATTTCTTATATATTTGAATGAGTTTGCATCTAACTTTTTCAGATATCATCGAATAACATCCATTGAAGCTCATTGAGGTCAACTGTCAATTTGTGTTAATTGAAAATTTTCAAAGTCTATCTTCCTAATTTGAAGTCGAATTTCAACATTTCTTATATATTTGAGTGGGTTTGCATCTATCTTTCTCAGATATCGTCGATTAACATCCTTTGAAGCCCATTGAGGTCAACGGTCACTTTGTGATAATTGAAAATTTTCATTGTCTATCTTCCTAATTTGATGTCGAATTCCAACATTTCTTATAAATTTGAATGAGTTTGCATATAACTTTATCAGATATCATCGAATAACATCCAGTGAAGTTCATTGAGCTCAACTGTCACTTTGTGATAATTGAAAATTTTCAAAGTCTATCTTCCTAATTTGAAGTCGAATTTCAACATTTCTTATATATTTGAGTGAGTTAGCATCTAACTTTATCAGATATCATCGAATAACCTCCATTGAAGCTCATTGAGGTCAACTGTCACTTTGTGTTAATTGAAAATTTTTAGAGTCTATCTTCCTAATTTGAAGTCAAATTTCAACATTTCTCATATATTTGAGTGAGTTTTCTTCTATCTTTTACAGATATCATCGAATAACATCCATTGAAGTTCATTGAGCTCAACTGTCACTTTGTGATAATTGAAAATTTTCAAAGTCTATCTTCCAAATTTGAAGTCGAATTTCAACATTTCTCATATATTTGAGTGAGTTTGCATCTAACTTTTTCAGATATCGTCGATTAACATCCATTGAAGTTCATTGAGCTCAACTGTCACTTTGTGATAATTGAAAATTTTCAAAGTCTATCTTCCTAATTTGATGTCGAATTCCAACATTTCTTATATATTTGAATGAGTTTGCATCTAACTTTATCAGATTTCATCGAATAACATCCATTGAAGTTCATTGAGCTCAACTGTCACTTTGTGATAATTGAAAATTTTCAAAGTCTATCTTCCTAATTTGAAGTCGAATTTCAACATTTCTTATATATTTGAGTGAGTTTGCATCTAACTTTATCAGATATCATCGAATAACATCCATTGAAGTTCATTGAGCTCAACTGTCACTTTGTGATAATTGAAAATTTTCAAAGTCAATCTTCCTAATTTGAAGTCGAATTCCAACATTTCTTATATATTGGAGTGAGTTTGCATTTATCTTCATCAGATATCATCGAATAACATCCATTGAAGCTCATTGAGGTCAACTGTCACTTTATGATAATTGAAAATTTTCAAAGTCTATCTTCCTAATTTGAAGTCGAATTTCAACATTTCTTATATATTTGAGTGAGTTAAAATCTAACTTTATCAGATATCATCGAATAACATCCATTGAAGCTCATTGAGGTCAACTGTCACTTTGTGTTAATTGAAAAAATTCAAAGTCTATCTTCCTAATTTGAAATCAAATTTCAACATTTCTCATATATTTGAGTGAGGTTGCTTCTATCTTTATCAGATATCATCGAATAACATCCATTGAAGTTCATTGAGCTCAACTGTCACTTTGTGATAATTGAAAATTTTCAAAGTCTATCTTCCTAATTTGAAGTCGAATTTCAACATTTCTTATATATTTGAGTGAGTTTGCATCTAACTTTATCAGATATCATCGAATAACATCCATTGAAGTTCATTGAGCTCAACTGTCACTTTGTGATAATTGAAAATTTTCAAAGTCTATCTTCCAAATTTGAAGTCGAATTTCAACATTTCTCATATATTTGAGTGAGTTTGCATCTAATTTTTTCAGATATCGTCGATTAACATCCATTGAAGTTCATTGAGCTCAACTGTCACTTTGTGATAATTGAAAATTTTCAAAGTCTATCTTCCTAATTTGATGTCGAATTCCAACATTTCTTATATATTTGAATGAGTTTGCATCTAACTTTATCAGATATCATCGAATAACATCCATTGAAGTTCATTGAGCTCAACTGTCACTTTGTGATAATTGAAAATTTTCAAAGTCTATCTTCCTAATTTGAAGTCGAATTTCAACATTTCTTATATATTTGAGTGAGTTTGCATCTAACTTTATCAGATATCATCGAATAACATCCATTGAAGTTCATTGAGCTCAACTGTCACTTTGTGATAATTGAAAATTTTCAAAGTCAATCTTCCTAATTTGAAGTCGAATTCCAACATTTCTTATATATTGGAGTGAGTTTGCATTTAACTTTATCAGATATCATCGAATAACATCCATTGAAGCTCATTGAGGTCAACTGTCACTTTATGATAATTGAAAATTTTCAAAGTCTATCTTCCTAATTTGAAGTCGAATTTCAACATTTCTTATATATATGAGTGAGTTAAAATCTAACTTTATCAGATATCATCGAATAACATCCATTGAAGCTCATTGAGGTCAACTGTCACTTTGTGTTAATTGAAAATTTTTAGAGTCTATCTTCCTAATTTGAAGTCAAATTTCAACATTTCTCATATATTTGAGTGAGGTTGCTTCTATCTTTATCAGATATCATCGAATAACATCCATTGAAGTTCATTGAGCTCAACTGTCACTTTGTGATAATTGAAAATTTTCAAAGTCTATCTTCCTAATTTGAAGTCGAATTTCAACATTTCTCATATATTTGAGTGAGTTTGCATCTAACTTTTTCAGATATCATCGAATAACATCCATTGAAGCTCATTGAGGTCAACTGTCACTTTGTGATAATTGAAAATTTTCAAAGTCTATCTTCCTAATTTGAAGTCGAATTTTAACATTTCTCATATATTTGAGTGAGTTTGCATCTAACTTTGTCAGATATCGTCGATTAACATCCACTGAAGCCCATTGAGGTCGACTGTCACTTTGTGTTGATTGAAAATTTTCAAAGTCTATCTCCCTAATTTGAAGTCGAATTCCAGCATTCCTTATTTATTTGAGTGAGTTTGCATTTAACTTTATCAGATATCATCGAATAACATCCATTGAAGCTCATTGAGGTCAACTGTCACTTTGTGTTAATTGAAAATTTTCAAAGTCTATCTTCCTAATTTGATGTCGAATTCCAACATTTCTTATATATTTGAATGAGTTTGCATCTAACTTTATCAGATTTCATCGAATAACATCCATTGAAGTTCATTGAGCTCAACTGTCACTTTGTGATAATTGAAAATTTTCAAAGTCTATCTTCCTAATTTGAAGTCGAATTTCAACATTTCTTATATATTTGAGTGAGTTTGCATCTAACTTTATCAGATATCATCGAATAACATCCATTGAAGTTCATTGAGCTCAACTGTCACTTTGTGATAATTGAAAATTTTCAAAGTCAATCTTCCTAATTTGAAGTCAAATTTCAATTTTTCTCATATATTTGAGTGAGTTTGCATTTATCTTCATCAGATATCATCGAATAACATCCATTGAAGCTCATTGAGGTCAACTGTCACTTTGTGATAATTGAAAATTATTAAAGTCTATCTTCCTAATTTGAAGTCAAATTTCAACATTTCTCATATATTTGAGTGAGTTTGCATCTAACTTTGTCAGATATCGTCGATGAACATCCTTGGAAGCCCATTGAGGTCAACTGTCACTTTGTGTTAATTGAAAATTTTCAAAGTCTATCTTCCTCATTCGAAGTCGAATTTCAACATTTCTCATATATTTGAGTGAGTTTGCATCTAACTTTTTCAGATATCATCGAATAACAACCATTGAACCTCATTGACGTCAACTGTCAATTTGTGTTAATTGAAAATTTTCAAAGTCTATCTTCCTAATTTGAAGTCGAATTTCAGCATTTCTTATATATAGAGGTCGATTGTCAGTTTGTGTTGATTGAAAATTTTCAAATTCTATCTTCCTAATTTGAAGTCGAATTTAAACATTTCTTATATATTTGAGTGAGTTTGCATCTATCTTTGTCAGATATCGTCGAATAACATCCATTGAAGCCCATTGAGGTCAACTGTCACTTTGTGTTGATTGAAAATTTTCAAAGTATATCTTCCTAATTTGAAGTCGAATTTCAACATTTCTCATATATTTGAGTGAGTTTGCATTTAACTTTATCAGATATCGTCGAATAACATCCATTGAAGCCCATTGAGGTCAACTGTCAATTTGTGTTAATTGAAAATTTTCAAAGTCTATCTTCCTAATTTGAAGTCGAATTTCAACATTTCTTATATATTTGAGTGAGTTTGCATCTAACTTTCTCAGATATCGTCGATTAACATCCTTTGAAGCCCATTGAGGTCAACGGTCACTTTGTGATAATTGAAAATTTTTAATGTCTATCTTCCTAATTTGAAGTCGAATATCAACTTTCCTTATATATTTGAGTGAGTTTGCATCTAACTTTGTCAGATATCATCGAATAACATCCATTGAAGCCCATTGAGGTCAACTGGCACTTTTTGTTGATTGAAAATTTTCAAAGTCTGTCTTCCTAATTTGAAGTCGAATTTAAACATTTCTTATATATTTGAGTGAGTTTGCATCTATCTTTGTCAGATATCGTCGATTAACATCCTTTGAAGCCTATTGAGGTCAACTGTCACATTGTGTTAATTGAAAATTTCCAAACTCTATCTTCCTAATTTGAAGTCGAATTTCAACATTTCTCATATATTTGAGTGAGTTTGCATCTAACTTTATCAGATATCATCGAATAACATCCATTGAAGCTCATTGAGGTCAACTGTCACTTTGTGTTAATTGAAAATTTTTAGAGTCTATCTTCCTAATTTGAAGTCAAATTTCAACATTTCTCATATATTTGAGTGAGGTTGCTTCTATCTTTATCAGATATCATCGAATAACATCCATTGAAGTTCATTGAGCTCAACTGTCACTTTGTGATAATTGAAAATTTTAAAAGTCTATCTTCCTAATTTGAAGTCGAATTTCAACATTTCTCATATATTTGAGTGAGTTTGCATCTAACTTTTTCAGATATCGTCGATTAACATCCATTGAAGTTCATTGAGCTCAACTGTCACTTTGTGATAATTGAAAATTTTCAAAGTCTATCTTCCTAATTTGAAGTCGAATTTCAACATTTCTTATATATTTGAGTGAGTTTGCATCTAACTTTATCAGATATCATCGAATAACATCCATTGAAGTTCATTGAGCTCAACTGTCACTTTGTGATAATTGAAAATTTTCAAAGTCAATTTTCCTAATTTGAAGTCGAATTCCAACATTTCTTAAATATTGGAGTGAGTTTGCATTTAACTTTATCAGATATCATCGAATAACATCCATTGAAGCTCATTGAGGTCAACTGTCACTTTGTGATAATTGAAAATTTTCAAAGTCTATCTTCCTAATTTGAAGTCGAATTTCAACATTTCTTATATATTTGAGTGAGTTAGCATCTAACTTTATCAGATATCATCGAATAACATCCATTGAAGCTCATTGAGGTCAACTGTCACTTTGTGTTAATTGAAAATTTTTAAAGTCCATCTTCCTAATTTAAAGTCAAATTTCTACATTTCTCATATATTTGAGTGAGTTTGCATCTATCTTTATCAGATATCATCGAATAACATCCATTGAAGTTCATTGAGCTCAACTGTCACTTTGTGATAATTGAAAATTTTCAAAGTCTATCTTCCTAATTAGAAGTCGAATTTTAACATTTCTCATATATTTGAGTGAGTTTGCATCTAACTTTGTCAGATATCGTCGATTAACATCAACTGAAGCCCATTGAGGTCGACTGTCACTTTGTGTTGATTGAAAATTTTCAAAGTCTAAGTTCCTAATTTGAAGTCGAATATCAACATTTCTTATATATTTGAGGGAGTTTGCATCTAACTTTTTCAGATATCGGCGATTAACATCCATTGAAGCCCATTGAGGTCGATTGTCACTTTGTGTTGATTGAAAATTTTCAAAGTCTATCTCCCTAATTTGAAGTCGAATTCCAGCATTCCTTATTTATTTGAGTGAGTTTGCATTTAACTTTATCAGATATCATCGAATAACATCCATTGAAGCTCATTGAGGTCAACTGTCACTTTGTGTTAATTGAAAATTTTTAAAGTCTATCTTCCTAATTTGAAGTCAAATTTCAACATTTCTCATATATTTGAGTGAGTTTGCATCTATCTTTATCAGATATCATCGAATAACATACATTGAAGTTCATTGAGCTCAACTGTCACTTTGTGATGATTGAAAATTATTAAAGTCTATCTTCCTAATTTGAAGTCAAATTTCAACATTTCTCATATATTTGAGTTTGCATCTAACTTTGTCAGATATCGTCGATGAACATCCTTGGAAGCCCATTGAGGTCAACTGTCACTTTGTGTTAATTGAAAATTTTCAAAGTCTATCTTCCTCATTCGAAGTCGAATTTCAACATTTCTCATATATTTGAGTGAGTTTGCATCTAACTTTTTCAGATATCATCGAATAACAACCATTGAACCTCATTGACGTCAACTGTCAATTTGTGTTAATTGAAAATTTTCAAAGTCTATCTTCCTAATTGGAAGTCGAATTTCAGCATTTCTTATATATAGAGGTCGATTGTCAGTTTGTGTTGATTGAAAATTTTCAAATTCTATCTTCCTAATTTGAAGTCGAATTTAAACATTTCTTATATATTTGAGTGAGTTTGCATCTATCTTTGTCAGATATCGTCGAATAACATCCATTGAAGCCCATTGAGGTCAACTGTCACTTTGTGTTGATTGAAAATTTTCAAAGTATATCTTGCTAATTTGAAGTCGAATTTCAACATTTCTCATATATTTGAGTGAGTTTGCATTTAACTTTGTCAGATATCGTCGAATAACATCCATTGAAGCCCATTGAGGTCAACTGTCAATTTGTGTTAATTGAAAATTTTCAAAGTCTATCTTCCTAATTTGAAGTCGAATTTCAACATTTCTTATATATTTGAGTAAGTTTGCATCTAACTTTCTCAGATATCGTCGATTAACATCCTTTGAAGCCCATTGAGGTCAACGGTCACTTTGTGATAATTGAAAATTTTTAATGTCTATCTTCCTAATTTGAAGTCGAATTTCAACTTTCCTTATATATTTGAGTGAGTTTGCATCTAACTTTGTCAGATATCATCGAATAACATCCATTGAAGCCCATTGAGGTCAACTGTCACTTTGTGTTGATTGAAAATTTTCAAAGTATATCTTCCTAATTTGAAGTCGAATTTCAACATTTCTCATATATTTGAGTGAGTTTGCATTTAACTTTGTCAGATATCGTCGAATAACATCCATTGAAGCCCATTGAGGTCAACTGTCAATTTGTGTTAATTGAAAATTTTCAAAGTCTGTCTTCCTAATTTGAAGTCGAATTTAAACATTTCTTATATATTTGAGTGAGTTTGCATCTATCTTTGTCAGATATCGTCGATTAACATCCTTTGAAGCCTATTGAGGTCAACTGTCACATTGTGTTAATTGAAAATTTCCAAACTCTATCTTCCTAATTTGAAGTCGAATTTCAACATTTCTCATATATTTGAGTGAGTTTGCATCTAACTTTATCAGATATCATCGAATAACATCCATTGAAACTCATTGAGTTCAACTGTCACTTTGTGATAATTGAAAATTTTCAAAGTCTATCTTCCTAATTTGATGTCGAATTCCAACATTTCTTATATATTTGAATGAGTTTGCATCTAACTTTATCAGATATCATCGAATAACATCCAGTGAAGATCATTGAGCTTAACTGTCACTTTATGATAATTGAAAATTTTCAAAGTATCTTCCTAATTTGAAGTCGAATTTCAACATTTCCTATATATTTGAGTGAGTTTGCATCTAACTTTGTCAGATATCGTCGATTAACATCCACTGAAGCCTATTGGGGTCGACTGTCACTTTGTGTTGATTGAAAATTTTCAAAGTCTAAGTTCCTAATTTGAAGTCGAATATCAACATTTCTTATATATTTGAGGGAGTTTGCATCTAACTTTTTCAGATATCGTCGATTAATATCCATTGAAGCCCATTGAGGTCGATTGTCACTTTGTGTTTATTGAAAATTTTCAAAGTCTATCTCCCTAATTTGAAGTCGAATTCCAGCATTCCTTATTTATTTAAGTGAGTTTGCATCTAACTTTGTCAGATATCGTCGATTAACATCCATTGAAGCCCATTGAGGTCAACTGTTACTTTGTGTTGATTGAAAATTTTCAAAGTCTATCTTCCTATTTTGAAGTCGAATTTCAACATTTCTTATATATTTGAATGAGTTTGCATCTAACTTTATCAGATATCATCGAATAACATCCATTGAAACTCATTGAGTTCAACTGTCACTTTGTGATAATTGAAAATTTTCAAAGTCTATCTTCCTAATTTGATGTCGAATTCCAACATTTCTTATATATTTGAATGAGCTTGCATCTAACTTTGTCAGATATCATCGAATAACATCCAGTGAAGATCATTGAGCTTAACTGTCACTTTGTGATAATTGAAAATTTTCAAAGTCTATCTTCCTAATTTGATGTCGAATTCCAACATTTCTTATATATTTGAATGAGTTTGCATCTAACTTTATCAGATATCATCGAATAACATCCAGTGAAGATCATTGAGCTTAACTGTCACTTTGTGATAATTGAAAATTTTCAAAGTATCTTCCTAATTTGAAGTCGAATTTCAACATTTCCTATATATTTGAGTGAGTTTGCATCTAACTTTGTCAGATATCGTCGATTAACATCCACTGAAGCCTATTGGGGTCGACTGTCACTTTGTGTTGATTGAAAATTTTCAAAGTCTAAGTTCCTAATTTGAAGTCGAATATCAACATTTCTTATATATTTGAGGGAGTTTGCATCTAACTTTTTCAGATATCGTCGATTAATATCCATTGAAGCCCATTGAGGTCGATTGTCACTTTGTGTTTATTGAAAATTTTCAAAGTCTATCTCCCTAATTTGAAGTCGAATTCCAGCATTCCTTATTTATTTAAGTGAGTTTGCATCTAACTTTGTCAGATATCGTCGATTAACATCCATTGAAGCCCATTGAGGTCAACTGTTACTTTGTGTTGATTGAAAATTTTCAAAGTCTATCTTCCTATTTTGAAGTCGAATTTCAACATTTCTTATATATTTGAATGAGTTTGCATCTAACTTTATCAGATATCATCGAATAACATCCAGTGAAGTTCATTGAGCTCAACTGTCACTTTGTGATAATTGAAAATTTTCAAAGTATCTTCCTAATTTGAAGTCGAATTTCAACATTTCTTATATATTTGAGTCAGTTTGCATCTAACTTCATCAGATATCATCGAATAACATCCATTGAAGCTCATTGAGGTCAACTGTCACTTTGTGTTAATTGAAAATTTTTAAAGTCTATCTTCCTAATTTGAAGTCAAATTTCAACATTTCTCATATATTTGAGTGAGTTTGCATCTATCTTTATCAGATATCATCGAATAACATCCATTGAAGTTCATTGAGCTCAACTGTCACTTTGTGATAATTGAAAATTATTAAAGTCTATCTTCCTAATTTGAAATCAAATTTCAACATTTCTCATATATTTGAGTGAGTTTGCATCTAACTTTGTCAGATATCGACGATTAACATCCTTTGAAGCCCATTGAGGTCAACTGTCACTTTGTGTTAATTGAAAATTTTCAGTCTATCTTCCTCATTCGAAGTCGAATTTCAACATTTCTCATATATTTGAGTGAGTTTGCATCTAACTTTTTCAGATATCATCGAATAACAACCATTGAACCTCATTGACGTCAACTGTCAATTTGTGTTAATTGAAAATTTTCAAAGTCTATCTTCCTAATTTGAAGTCGAATTTCAACATTTCTTATATATAGAGGTCGATTGTCAGTTTGTGTTGATTGAAAATTTTCAAAGTCTATCTTCCTAATTTGAAGTCGAATTTAAACATTTCTTATATATTTGAGTGAGTTTGCATCTATCTTTGTCAGATATCGTCGAATAACATCCATTGAAGCCCATTGAGCTCAACTGTCACTTTGTGTTGATTGAAAATTTTCAAAGTATATCTTCCTAATTTGAAGTCGAATTTCAACATTTCTCATATATTTGAGTGAGTTTGCATCTAACTTTGTCAGATATCGTCGAATAACATCCATTGAAGCCCATTGAGGTCAACTGTCAATTTGTGTTAATTGAAAATTTTCAAAGTCTATCTTCCTAATTTGAAGTCGAATTTCAACATTTCTTATATATTTGAGTGAGTTTGCATCTAACTTTCTCAGATATCGTCGTTTAACATCCTTTGAAGCCCATTGAGGTCAACGGTCACTTTGTGATAATTGAAAATTTTTAATGTCTATCTTCCTAATTTGAAGTCGAATTTCAACTTTCCTTATATATTTGAGTGAGTTTGCATCTAACTTTGTCAGATATCATCGAATAACATCCATTGAAGCCCATTGAGGTCAACTGGCACTTTGTGTTGATTGAAAATTTTCAAAGCCTATCTTCCTAATTTGAAGTCGAATTTAAACATTTCTTATATATTTGAGTGAGTTTGCATCTAACTTTATCAGATATCATCGAATAACATCCATTGAAGCTCATTGAGTTCAACTGTCACTTTGTGATAATTGAAAATTTTCAAAGTCTATCTTCCTAATTTGATGTCGAATTCCAACATTTCTTATATATTTGAATGAGTTTGCATCTAACTTTGTCAGATATCGTCGATTAACATCCATTGAAGCCCATTGAGGTCAACTGTTACTTTGTGTTGATTGAAAATTTTCAAAGTCTATCTACCTAATTTGAAGTCGAATTTCAACATTTCTTATATATTGGAGTGAGTTTGCATTTAACTTTATCAGATATCAATGAATAACATCCATTGAAGCTCATTGAGGTCAACTGTCACTTTGTGTCAATTGAAAATTTTTCAAAGTCTATCTTCCTAATTTGATGTCGAATTCCAACATTTCTTATATATTTGAATGAGTTTGCATCTAACTTTATCAGATATCATCGAATAACATCCAGTGAAGTTCATTGAGCTCAACTGTCACTTCGTGATTATTGAAAATTTTCAAAGTATCTTCCTAATTTGAAGTCAAATTTCAACATTTCTCATATATTTGAGTGAGTTTGCATCTATCTTTATCAGATATCATCGAATAACATCCATTGAAGTTCATTGAGCTCAACTGTCACTTTGTGATAATTGAAAATTATTAAAGTCTATCTTCCTAATTTGAAATCAAATTTCAACATTTCTCATATATTTGAGTGAGTTTGCATCTAACTTTGTCAGATATCGACGATTAACATCCTTTGAAGCCCATTGAGGTCAACTGTCACTTTGTGTTAATTGAAAATTTTCAAAGTCTATCTTCCTAATTTGAAGTCAAATTTCAACATTTCTCATATATTTGAGTGAGTTTGCATCTATCTTTATCAGATATCATCGAATAACATCCATTGAAGTTCATTGAGCTCAACTGTCACTTTGTGATAATTGAAAATTTTTAAAGTCTATCTTCCTAATTTAAAGTCAAATTTCAACATTTCTCATATATTTGAGTGAGTTTGCATCTAACTTTGTCAGATATCGTCGATTAACATCCTTTGAAGCCCATTGAGGTCAACTGTCACTTTGTGTTAATTGAAAATTTTCAAAGTCTATCTTCCTCATTCGAAGTCGAATTTCAACATTTCTCATATATTTGAGTGAGTTTGCATCTAACTTTTTCAGATATCATCGAATAACATCCATTGAAGCTCATTGAGGTCAACTGTCACTTTGTGTTAATTGAAAATTTTTAAAGTCTATCTTCCTAATTTGAAGTCAAATTTCAACATTTCTCATATATTTGAGTGAGTTTGCATCTATCTTTATCAGATATCATCGAATAACATCCATTGAAGTTCATTGAGCTCAACTGTCACTTTGTGATAATTGAAAATTATTAAAGTCTATCTTCCTAATTTGAAATCAAATTTCAACATTTCTCATATATTTGAGTGAGTTTGCATCTAACTTTGTCAGATATCGACGATTAACATCCTTTGAAGCCCATTGAGGTCAACTGTCACTTTGTGTTAATTGAAAATTTTCAAAGTCTATCTTCCTAATTTGAAGTCAAATTTCAACATTTCTCATATATTTGAGTGAGTTTGCATCTATCTTTATCAGATATCATCGAATAACATCCATTGAAGTTCATTGAGCTCAACTGTCACTTTGTGATAATTGAAAATTTTTAAAGTCTATCTTCCTAATTTAAAGTCAAATTTCAACATTTCTCATATATTTGAGTGAGTTTGCATCTAACTTTGTCAGATATCGTCGATTAACATCCTTTGAAGCCCATTGAGGTCAACTGTCACTTTGTGTTAATTGAAAATTTTCAAAGTCTATCTTCCTCATTCGAAGTCGAATTTCAACATTTCTCATATATATGAGTGAGTTTGCATCTAACTTTTTCAGATATCATCGAATAACATCCATTGAAGCTCATTGAGGTCAACTGTCACTTTGTGTTAATTGAAAATTTTTAAAGTCTATCTTCCTAATTTGAAGTCAAATTTCAACATTTCTCATATATTTGAGTGAGTTTGCATCTATCTTTATCAGATATCATCGAATAACATCCATTGAAGTTCATTGAGCTCAACTGTCACTTTGTGATAATTGAAAATTATTAAAGTCTATCTTCCTAATTTGAAATCAAATTTCAACATTTCTCATATATTTGAGTGAGTTTGCATCTAACTTTGTCAGATATCGACGATTAACATCCTTTGAAGCCCATTGAGGTCAACTGTCACTTTGTGTTAATTGAAAATTTTCAAAGTCTATCTTCCTAATTTGAAGTCAAATTTCAACATTTCTCATATATTTGAGTGAGTTTGCATCTATCTTTATCAGATATCATCGAATAACATCCATTGAAGTTCATTGAGCTCAACTGTCACTTTGTGATAATTGAAAATTATTAAAGTCTATCTTCCTAATTTGAAATCAAATTTCAACATTTCTCATATATTTGAGTGAGTTTGCATCTAACTTTGTCAGATATCGACGATTAACATCCTTTGAAGCCCATTGAGGTCAACTGTCACTTTGTGTTAATTGAAAATTTTCAGTCTATCTTCCTCATTCGAAGTCGAATTTCAACATTTCTCATATATTTGAGTGAGTTTGCATCTAACTTTTTCAGATATCATCGAATAACAACCATTGAACCTCATTGACGTCAACTGTCAATTTGTGTTAATTGAAAATTTTCAAAGTCTATCTTCCTAATTTGAAGTCGAATTTCAACATTTCTTATATATAGAGGTCGATTGTCAGTTTGTGTTGATTGAAAATTTTCAAAGTCTATCTTCCTAATTTGAAGTCGAATTTAAACATTTCTTATATATTTGAGTGAGTTTGCATCTATCTTTGTCAGATATCGTCGAATAACATCCATTGAAGCCCATTGAGCTCAACTGTCACTTTGTGTTGATTGAAAATTTTCAAAGTATATCTTCCTAATTTGAAGTCGAATTTCAACATTTCTCATATATTTGAGTGAGTTTGCATCTAACTTTGTCAGATATCGTCGAATAACATCCATTGAAGCCCATTGAGGTCAACTGTCAATTTGTGTTAATTGAAAATTTTCAAAGTCTATCTTCCTAATTTGAAGTCGAATTTCAACATTTCTTATATATTTGAGTGAGTTTGCATCTAACTTTCTCAGATATCGTCGTTTAACATCCTTTGAAGCCCATTGAGGTCAACGGTCACTTTGTGATAATTGAAAATTTTTAATGTCTATCTTCCTAATTTGAAGTCGAATTTCAACTTTCCTTATATATTTGAGTGAGTTTGCATCTAACTTTGTCAGATATCATCGAATAACATCCATTGAAGCCCATTGAGGTCAACTGGCACTTTGTGTTGATTGAAAATTTTCAAAGCCTATCTTCCTAATTTGAAGTCGAATTTAAACATTTCTCATATATTTGAGTGAGTTTGCATCTAACTTTATCAGATATCATCGAATAACATCCATTGAAGCTCATTGAGTTCAACTGTCACTTTGTGATAATTGAAAATTTTCAAAGTCTATCTTCCTAATTTGATGTCGAATTCCAACATTTCTTATATATTTGAATGAGTTTGCATCTAACTTTGTCAGATATCGTCGATTAACATCCATTGAAGCCCATTGAGGTCAACTGTTACTTTGTGTTGATTGAAAATTTTCAAAGTCTATCTTCCTAATTTGATGTCGAATTCCAACATTTCTTATATATTTGAATGAGTTTGCATCTAACTTTATCAGATATCATCGAATAACATCCAGTGAAGTTCATTGAGCTCAACTGTCACTTCGTGATTATTGAAAATTTTCAAAGTATCTTCCTAATTTGAAGTCAAATTTCAACATTTCTCATATATTTGAGTGAGTTTGCATCTATCTTCATCAGATATCATCGAATAACATCCATTGAAGTTCATTGAGCTCAACTGTCACTTTGTGATAATTGAAAATTATTAAAGTCTATCTTCCAAATTTGAAATCAAATTTCAACATTTCTCATATATTTGAGTGAGTTTGCATCTAACTTTGTCAGATATCGACGATTAACATCCTTTGAAGCCCATTGAGGTCAACTGTCACTTTGTGTTAATTGAAAATTTTCAAAGTCTATCTTCCTAATTTGAAGTCAAATTTCAACATTTCTCATATATTTGAGTGAGTTTGCATCTATCTTTATCAGATATCATCGAATAACATCCATTGAAGTTCATTGAGCTCAACTGTCACTTTGTGATAATTGAAAATTTTTAAAGTCTATCTTCCTAATTTAAAGTCAAATTTCAACATTTCTCATATATTTGAGTGAGTTTGCATCTAACTTTGTCAGATATCGTCGATTAACATCCTTTGAAGCCCATTGAGGTCAACTGTCACTTTGTGTTAATTGAAAATTTTCAAAGTCTATCTTCCTCATTCGAAGTCGAATTTCAACATTTCTCATATATTTGAGTGAGTTTGCATCTAACTTTTTCAGATATCATCGAATAACATCCATTGAAGCTCATTGAGGTCAACTGTCACTTTGTGTTAATTGAAAATTTTTAAAGTCTATCTTCCTAATTTGAAGTCAAATTTCAACATTTCTCATATATTTGAGTGAGTTTGCATCTATCTTTATCAGATATCATCGAATAACATCCATTGAAGTTCATTGAGCTCAACTGTCACTTTGTGATAATTGAAAATTATTAAAGTCTATCTTCCTAATTTGAAATCAAATTTCAACATTTCTCATATATTTGAGTGAGTTTGCATCTAACTTTGTCAGATATCGACGATTAACATCCTTTGAAGCCCATTGAGGTCAACTGTCACTTTGTGTTAATTGAAAATTTTCAAAGTCTATCTTCCTAATTTGAAGTCAAATTTCAACATTTCTCATATATTTGAGTGAGTTTGCATCTATCTTTATCAGATATCATCGAATAACATCCATTGAAGTTCATTGAGCTCAACTGTCACTTTGTGATAATTGAAAATTTTTAAAGTCTATCTTCCTAATTTAAAGTCAAATTCCAACATTTCTCATATATTTGAGTGAGTTTGCATCTAACTTTGTCAGATATCGTCGATTAACATCCTTTGAAGCCCATTGAGGTCAACTGTCACTTTGTGTTAATTGAAAATTTTCAAAGTCTATCTTCCTCATTCGAAGTCGAATTTCAACATTTCTCATATATTTGAGTGAGTTTGCATCTAACTTTTTCAGATATCATCGAATAACATCCATTGAAGCTCATTGAGGTCAACTGTCACTTTGTGTTAATTGAAAATTTTTAAAGTCTATCTTCCTAATTTGAAGTCAAATTTCAACATTTCTCATATATTTGAGTGAGTTTGCATCTATCTTTATCAGATATCATCGAATAACATCCATTGAAGTTCATTGAGCTCAACTGTCACTTTGTGATAATTGAAAATTATTAAAGTCTATCTTCCTAATTTGAAATCAAATTTCAACATTTCTCATATATTTGAGTGAGTTTGCATCTAACTTTGTCAGATATCGACGATTAACATCCTTTGAAGCCCATTGAGGTCAACTGTCACTTTGTGTTAATTGAAAATTTTCAAAGTCTATCTTCCTAATTTGAAGTCAAATTTCAACATTTCTCATATATTTGAGTGAGTTTGCATCTATCTTTATCAGATATCATCGAATAACATCCTTTGAAGCCCATTGAGGTCAACTGTCACTTTGTGTTAATTGAAAATTTTCAAAGTCTATCTTCCTAGTTTGAAGTCAAATTTCAACAGTTCTCATATATTTGAGTGAGTTTGCATCTATCTTTATCAGATATCATCGAATAACATCCATTGAAGTTCATTGAGCTCAACTGTCACTTTGTGATAATTGAAAATTTTCAAAGTCTATCTTCCTAATTTGAAGTCAAATTTCAACATTTCTCATATATTTGAGTGAGTTTGCATCTAACTTTGTCAGATATCGTCGATTAACATCCTTTGAAGCCCATTGAGGTCAACTGTCACTTTGTGTTAATTGAAAATTTTCAAAGTCTATCTTCCTAATTTGAAGTCAAATTTCAACATTTCTCATATATTTGAGTGAGCTTGCATCTATCTTTATCAGATATCATCGAATAACATCCTTTGAAGCCCATTGAGCTCAACTGTCACTTTGAGATAATTGAAAATTATTAAAGTCTATCTTCCTAATTTGAAATCAAATTTCAACATTTCTCATATATTTGAGTGAGTTTGCATCTAACTTTGTCAGATATCGTCGATTAACATCCTTTGAAGCCCATTGAGGTCAACTGTCACTTTGTGTTAATTGAAAATTTTCAAAGTCTATCTTCCTCATTCGAAGTCGAATTTCAACATTTCTCATATATTTGAGTGAGTTTGCATCTAACTTTTTCAGATATCATCGAATAACATCCATTGAAGCTCATTGAGGTCAACTGTCACTTTGTGTTAATTGAAAATTTTTAAAGTCTATCTTCCTAATTTGAAGTCAAATTTCAACATTTCTCATATATTTGAGTGAGTTTGCATCTATCTTTATCAGATATCATCGAATAACATCCATTGAAGTTCATTGAGCTCAACTGTCACTTTGTGATAATTGAAAATTATTAAAGTCTATCTTCCTAATTTGAAATCAAATTTCAACATTTCTCATATATTTGAGTGAGTTTGCATCTAACTTTGTCAGATATCGACGATTAACATCCTTTGAAGCCCATTGAGGTCAACTGTCACTTTGTGTTAATTGAAAATTTTCAAAGTCTATCTTCCTAATTTGAAGTCAAATTTCAACATTTCTCATATATTTGAGTGAGTTTGCATCTATCTTTATCAGATATCATCGAATAACATCCTTTGAAGCCCATTGAGGTCAACTGTCACTTTGTGTTAATTGAAAATTTTCAAAGTCTATCTTCCTAATTTGAAGTCAAATTTCAACAGTTCTCATATATTTGAGTGAGTTTGCATCTATCTTTATCAGATATCATCGAATAACATCCATTGAAGTTCATTGAGCTCAACTGTCACTTTGTGATAATTGAAAATTTTCAAAGTCTATCTTCCTAATTTGAAGTCAAATTTCAACATTTCTCATATATTTGAGTGAGTTTGCATCTAACTTTGTCAGATATCGTCGATTAACATCCTTTGAAGCCCATTGAGGTCAACTGTCACTTTGTGTTAATTGAAAATTTTCAAAGTCTATCTTCCTAATTTGAAGTCAAATTTCAACATTTCTCATATATTTGAGTGAGTTTGCATCTATCTTTATCAGATATCATCGAATAACATCCTTTGAAGCCCATTGAGCTCAACTGTCACTTTGAGATAATTGAAAATTATTAAAGTCTATCTTCCTAATTTGAAATCAAATTTCAACATTTCTCATATATTTGAGTGAGTTTGCATCTAACTTTGTCAGATATCGACGATAAACATCCTTTGAAGCCCATTGAGGTCAACTGTCACTTTGTGTTAATTGAAAATTTTCAAAGTCTATCTTCCTAATTTGAAGTCAAATTTCAACATTTCTCATATATTTGAGTGTGTTTGCATCTATCTTTATCAGATATCATCGAATAACATCCATTGAAGTTCATTGAGCTCAACTGTCACTTTGTGATAATTGAAAATTTTTAAAGTCTATCTTCCTAATTTAAAGTCAAATTTCAACATTTCTCATATATTTGAGTGAGTTTGCATCTAACTTTGTCAGATATCGTCGATTAACATCCTTTGAAGCCCATTGAGGTCAACTGTCACTTTGTGTTAATTGAAAATTTTCAAAGTCTATCTTCCTCATTCGAAGTCGAATTTCAACATTTCTCATATATTTGAGTGAGTTTGCATCTAACTTTTTCAGATATCATCGAATAACATCCATTGAAGCTCATTGAGGTCAACTGTCACTTTGTGTTAATTGAAAATTTTTAAAGTCTATCTTCCTAATTTGAAGTCAAATTTCAACATTTCTCATATATTTGAGTGAGTTTGCATCTATCTTTATCAGATATCATCGAATAACATCCATTGAAGTTCATTGAGCTCAACTGTCACTTTGTGATAATTGAAAATTATTAAAGTCTATCTTCCTAATTTGAAATCTAATTTCAACATTTCTCATATATTTGAGTGAGTTTGCATCTAACTTTGTCAGATATCGTCGATAACTTCCTTTGAAGCCCATTGAGGTCAACTGTCAATTTGTGTTAATTGAAAATTTTTGAAGTCTATCTTCCTAATTTAAAGTCAAATTTCAACATTTCTCATATATTTGAGTGAGTTTGCATCTATCTTTATCAGATATCATCGAATAACATCCATTGAAGTTCATTGAGCTCAACTGTCACTTTGTGATAATTGAAAATTTTCAAAGTCTATCTTCCTAATTTGAAGTCGAATTCCAACATTTCTTATATATTGGAGTGAGTTTGCATTTAACTTTATCAGATATCATCGAATAACATCCAGTGAAGTTCATTGAGCTCAACTGTCACTTTGTGATAATTGAAAATTTTCAAAGTCTATCTCCCTAATTTGAAGTCGAATTCCAACATTTCTTATATATTTGAGTGAGTTAGCATCTAACTTAATCAGATATCATCGATTAACATCCATTGAAGCCAATTGAGGTCGATTGTCACTTTGTGTTGATTGAAAATTTTTAAAGTCTATCTTCCTAATTTGAAGTCGAATTTAAACATTTCTTATATATTTGAGTGGATTTGCATCTATCTTTGTCAGATATCGTCGATAAACATCCTTTGAAGCCTATTGAGGTCAACTGTCACATTGTGTTAATTGAAAATTTTCAAACTCTATCTTCCTAATTTGAAGTCGAATTTCAACATTTCTCATATATTTGAGTGAGTTTGCATCTAACTTTATCAGATATCATCGAATAACATCCATTGAAGCTCATTGAGTTCAACTGTCACTTTGTGTTGATTGAAAATTTTTAAAGTCTATCTTCCTAATTTGAAGTCAAATTTCAACATTTCTCATATATTTGAGTGAGTTTGCATCTAACTTTTTCAGATATCATCGAATAACATCCATTGAAGCTCATTGAGGTCAACTGTCACTTTGTGATAATTAAAAATTTTCAAAGTCTATCTTCCTAATTTGAAGTCGAATTTTAAAATTTCTCATATATTTGAGTGAGTTTGCATCTATCTTTGTCAGATATCGTCGATTAACATCCACTGAAGCCCATTGAGGTCGACTGTCACTTTGTGTTTATTGAAAATTTTCAAAGTCTATCTTCCTAATTTGAAGTCGAATTAAAACATTTCTCATATATTTGAGTGAGTTTGTATCTAACTTTATCAGATATCATCGAATAACATCCAGTGAAGTTCATTGAGCTCAACTGTCACTTTGTGATAATTGAAAATTTTAAAAAGTCTATCTTCCTAATTTGAAGTCGAATTTCAACAGTTCTCATATATTTGAGTGAGTTTGCATCTAACTTTATCAGATATCATCGAATAACATCCATTGAAGTTCATTGAGCTCAACTGTCACTTTGTGATAATTGAAAATTTTCAAAGTCTACCTTCCTAATTTGAAGTCGAATTCCAACATTTCTTATATATTGGAGTGAGTTTGCATTTAACTTTATCAGATATCATCGAATAACATCCATTGAAGCTCATTGAGTTCAACTGTCACTTTGTGATAATTGAAAATTTTCAAAGTCTAAGTTCCTAATTTGAAGACGAATATCAACATTTCTTATATATTTGAGGGAGTTTGCATTTAACTTTATCAGATATCATCGAATAACATCCATTGAAGCTCATTGAGGTCAACTGTCACTTTGTGTTAATTGAAAATTTTTCAAAGTCTATCTTCCTAATTTGATGTCGAATTCCAACATTTCTTATATATTTGAATGAGTTTGCATCTAACTTTATCAGGTATCATCGAATAACATCCAGTGAAGTTCATTGAGCTCAACTGTCACTTTGTGATAATTGAAAATTTTCAAAGTCTATCTTCCTAATTTGATGTCGAATTCCAACATTTCTTATATATTTGGATGAGTTTGCATCTAACTTTATCAGATATCATCGAATAACATCCAGTGAAGTTCATTGAGCTCAACTGTCACTTTGTGATAATTGAAAATTTTCAAAGTATCTTCCTAATTTGAAGTCGAATTTCAACATTTCTTATACATTTGAGTGAGTTTGCATCTAACTTTATCAGATATCATCGAATAACATCCATTGAAGCTCATTGAGGTCAACTGTCACTTTGTGATAATTGAAAATTTTCAAAGTCTATCTTCCTAATTTGAAGTCGAATTTCAACATTTCTTATATATTTGAGTGAGTTAGCATCTAACTTTATCAGATATCATCAAATAACATCCATTGAAGCTCATTGAGGTCAACTGTCACTTTGTGTTAATTGAAAATTTTTAAAGTCTATCTTCCTAATTTAAAGTCAAATTTCAACATTTCTCATATATTTGAGTGAGTTTGCATCTATCTTTATCAGATATCATCGAATAACATCCATTGAAGTTCATTGAGCTCAACTGTCACTTTGTGATATTTGAAAATTTTCAACGTCTATCTTCCTAATTTGAAGTCGAATTCCAACATTTCTTATATATTGGAGTGAGTTTGCATTTAACTTTATCAGATATCATCGAATAACATCCATTGAAGCTCATTGAGGTTAACTGTCACTTTGTGATAATTGAAAATTTTCAAAGTCTATCTTCCTAATTTGAAGTCGAATTTCAACATTTCTCATATATTTGAGTGAGTTTGCATCTAACTTTATCAGATATCGTCGATTAACATCCACTGAAGCCCATTGAGGTCGACTGTCACTTTGTGTTGATTGAAAATTTTCAAAGTCTAAGTTCCTAATTTGAAGTCGAATATCAACATTTCTTATATATTTGAGGGAGTTTGCATTAACCTTTATCAGATATCATCGAATAACATCCATTGAAGCTCATTGAGGTCAACTGTCACTTTGTGTTAATTGAAAATTTTTCAAAGTCTATCTTCCTAATTTGATGTCGAATTCCATTTCTTATATATTTGAATGAGTTTGCATCTAACTTTACCGGATATATATATATATATATATATATATATATATATATATATATAAATATATAAGAAATGTTGAAATTCGACTTCAAATTAGGAAGATAGACTTTGAAAATTTTCAATCAACACAAAGTGACAGTTGACCTCAATGGGCTTCAATGGATGTTAATCGACGATATCTGACAAAGTTAGATGCAAACTCACTCAAATAAATAAGAAATGTTGGAATTCGACTTCAAATTAGGAAGATAGATTTTGAAAATTTTCAATCAACACAAACTGAAAATCGACCTCAAAGGGCTTCAATAGATGTTAATCGACTATATCTGACTAAGTTCGATGCAAACTCACTCAAACATATAAGAAATGTTGAAATTCGACTTCAAATTAGGAAGATAGACTTTAAAAATTTTCAATCAACACACACTGACAATCGACCTCAATGGGCTTAAATTGATGTTTATCGACGATATCTGAGAAAGTTCGATGCAAACTCACTCAAATATATGAGAAATGTTGAAATTTGACTCCAAATTAGGAAGATAGACTTTGAAAATTTTCAATCAACACAAAGTGACAATCGACCTCAATGGGCTTCAGTGGATGTTAATCGACGATATCTGACAAAGTTAGATGCAAACTCACTGAAATATATGGGAAATGTTTGAATTCGACTTCAAATTAGGAAGATAGACTTTAAAAATTTTCAATCAACACACACTGACAATCGACCTCAATGGGCTTCAATTGATGTTTATCGACGATATCTGAGAAAGTTCGATGCAAACTCACTCAAACATATAAGAAATGTTGAAATTCGACTTCAAATTAGGAAGATAGACTTTAAAAATTTTCAATCAACACACACTGACAATCGACCTCAATGGGCTTCAATTGATGTTTATCGACGATATCTGAGAAAGTTCGATGCAAACTCACTCAAATAAATAAGAAATGTTGGAATTCGACTTCAAATTAGGAAGATAGATTTTGAAAATTTTCAATCAACACAAACTGAAAATCGACCTCAAAGGGCTTCAATAGATGTTAATCGACTATATCTGACTAAGTTCGATGCAAACTCACTCAAACATATAAGAAATGTTGAAATTCGACTTCAAATTAGGAAGATAGACTTTAAAAATTTTCAATCAACACACACTGACAATCGACCTCAATGGGCTTAAATTGATGTTTATCGACGATATCTGAGAAAGTTCGATGCAAACTCACTCAAATATATGAGAAATGTTGAAATTTGACTCCAAATTAGGAAGATAGACTTTGAAAATTTTCAATCAACACAAACTGACAATCGACCTCAATGGGCTTCAATGGATGTTAATCGACGATATCTGAAAAAGTTAGATGCAAACTCACTCAAATATATAAGAAATGTTGGAATTCGACTTCAAATTAGGAAGATAGACTTTGAAAATTTTCAATCAACACAAAGTGACAATCGACCTCAATGGGCTTCAGTGGATGTTAATCGACGATATCTGAAAAAGTTTGATGCAAACTCACTCAAATATATAAGAAATGTTGAAATTTGACTTCAAATTAGGAAGATAGATTTTGAAAATTTTCAATCAACACAAACTGACAATCGACCTCAATGGGCTTCAAAGGATGTTAATCGACGATATCTGAAAAAGTTAGATGCAAACTCACTCAAATATATAAGAAATGTTGGAATTCGACTTCAAATTAGGAAGATAGACTTTAAAAATTTTCAATCAACACAAACTGACAATCGACCTCAATGGGCTTCAATGGATGTTAATCGACGATATCTGACAAAGTTAGTTGCAAACTCACTCAAATATATGAGAAATGTTGAAATTCGACTACAAAGTAGGATGTAAGACTTTGAAAATTTTCAATCAACACAAAGTGACAATCGACCTCAAAGGGATTCAATGGTTGTTAATCGACGATCTCTGAAAAAGTTAGATGCAAACTCACTCAAATATATAAGAAATGTTGAAATTTGACTTCAAATTAGGAAGATAGACTTCGAAAATTTTCAATCAACACAAACTGTCAATCGACCTCAATGGGCTTCACTGGATGTTAATCGACGATCTCTGAAAAAGTTAGATGCAAACTCACTCAAATATATAAGAAATGTTGAAATTTGACTTCAAATTAGGAAGATAGACATTGAAAATTTTCAATCAACACAAACTGACAATCGACCTCAATGGGCTTCAATGGATGTTAATCGACGTTATCTGAAAAAGTTAGCTGTAAACTCACTCGAATATATAAGAAATGTTGAAATTTGACTTCAAATTAGGAAGATAGATTTTGAAAATTTTTAATAAACACAAAGTGACAATCGACCTCAAACGGCTTCAATGGATGTCAATCGACGATATCTGACAAAGTTAGATGCAAACTCACTCAAATATATAAGAAATGTTGAAATTTGACTTCAAATTAGGAAGATAGATTTTGAAAATTTTCAATCAACACAAACTGACAATCGACCTCAATGGGCTTCAGTGGATGTTAATCGACGATATCTAGCAAATTTATATGCAAACTCACTCAAATATATGAGAAATGTTGAAATTCGACTTCAAATTAGGAAGATAGATTTTGAAAACTTTCAATCAACACAAACTGACAATCTACCTCAATGGGCTTCAATGGATGTTAATCGACGATATCTGACAAGTTAGATGCAAACTCACTCAAATATATAAGAAATGTTGAACTTTGACTCCAAATTAGGAAGTTAGACTTTGAAAATTTTCAATCAACACAAAGTGACAATCGACCTCAATAGGCTTCAATGGATGTTAATCGACGATATCTGAAAAAGTTAGATGTAAACTCACTCGAATATATAAGAAATGTTGAAATTTGACTTCAAATTAGGAAGATAGATTTTGAATATTTTTAATAAACACAAAGTGACAATCGACCTCAAACGGCTTCAATGGAGGTTAATCGACGATATCTGACAAGTTAGATGCAAACTCACTCAAATATATAAGAAATGTTGAAATTTGACTTCAAATTAGGAAGATAGACTTCGAAAATTTTCAATCAACACAAACTGACAATCGACCTCAATGGGCTTCAATGGATGTTAATCGACGATCTCTGAAAAAGTTAGATGCAAACTCACTCAAATATATAAGAAATGTTGAAATTTGACTTCAAATTAGGAAGATAGACATTGGAAATTTTCAATCAACACAAACTGACAATCGACCTCAATGGGCTTCAATGGATGTTAATCGACGTTATCTGAAAAAGTTAGATGTAAACTCACTCGAATATATAAGAAATGTTGAAATTTGACTTCAAATTAGGAAGATAGATTTTGAAAATTTTTAATAAACACAAAGTGACATTCGACCTCAAACGGCTTCAATGGATGTCTATCGACGATATCTGACAAAGTTAGATGCAAACTCACTCAAATATATGAGAAATGTTGAAATTTGACTTCAAATTAGGAAGATAGATTTTGAAAATTTTCAATCAACACAAACTGACAATCGACCTCAATGGGCTTCAGTGGATGTTAATCGACGTTATCTGAAAAAGTTAGATGTAAACTCACTCGAATATAAAAGAAATGTTGAAATTTGACTACAAATTAGGAAGATAGATTTTGAAAATTTTTAATAAACACAAAGTGACAATCGACCTCAAACGGCTTCAATGGATGTCTATCGACGATATCTGACAAAGTTAGATGCAAACTCACTCAAATATATGAGAAATGTTGAAATTTGACTTCAAATTAGGAAGATAGATTTTGAAAATTTTCAATCAACACAAACTGACAATCGACCTCAATGGGCTTCAGTGGATGTTAATCGACGTTATCTGAAAAAGTTAGATGTAAACTCACTCGAATATATAAGAAATGTTGAAATTTGACTACAAATTAGGAAGATAGATTTTGAAAATTTTCAATCAACACAAACTGACAATCGACCTCAATGGGCTTCAATGGATGTTAATCGACTATATCTGACAAAGTTAGATGCAAACTCACTCAAATATATAAGGAATGTTGAAATTTGACTTCAAATTAGGAAGATAGACTTTGAAAATTTTCAATCAACACAAACTGACAATCGACCTCAATGGGCTTCAATGGATGTTAATCGACTATATCTGACAAAGTTAGATGCTAACTCACTCAAATATATGAGAAATGTTGAAATTCGACTTCAAATTAGGAAGATAGATTTTGAAAATTTTCAATCAACACAAACTGACAATCGACCTCAATGGGCTTCAATGGATGTTAATCGACTATATCTGACAAAGTTAGATGCAAACTCACTCAAATATATAAGAAATGTTGAAATTTGACTTCAAATTAGGAAGATAGACTTCGAAAATTTTCAATCAACACAAACTGACAATCGACCTCAATGGGCTTCAACGGATGTTAATCGACTATATCTGACAAAGTTAGATGCAAACTCACTCAAATATATAAGAAATGTTGGAATTTGACTTCAAATTAGGAAGATAGATTTTGAAAATTTTCAATCAACACAAACTGACAATCGACCTCAATGGGCTTCAATGGATGTTAATCGACTATATCTGACAAAGTTAGATGCAAACTCACTCAAATATAAAAGAAATGTTGAAATTTGACTTCAAATTAGGAAGATAGACTTTGAAAATTTTCAATCAATACCAACTGAAAATCGACCTCAATGGGCTTCAATGGATGTTAATCGACGTTATCTGAAAAAGATAGATGTAAACTCACTCGAATATATAAGAAATGTTGAAATTTGACTACAAATTAGGAAGATAGATTTTGAAAATTTTCAATCAACACAAACTGACAATCGACCTCAATGGGCTTCAGTGGATGTTAATCGACGATATCTGACAAAGTTAGATGCTAACTCACTCAAATATATGAGAAATGTTGAAATACGACTTCAAATTAGGAAGATAGATTTTGAAAATTTTCAATCAACACAAACTGACAATCGACCTCAATGGGCTTCAATGGATGTTAATCGACTATATCTGACAAAGTTAGATGCAAAATCACTCAAATATATAAGAAATGTTGAAATTTGACTTCAAATTAGGAAGATAGACTTTGAAAATTTTCAATCAACACAAACTGACAATCGACCTCAATGGGCTTCAATGGAGGTTAACCGACGATATCTGACAAAGTTAGATGCAAACTCACTCTAATATATGAGAAATGTTGGAATTTGACTTAAAATTAGGAAGGAAGACTTTGAAAATTTTCAATCAACACACACTGACAATCGACCTCAATGGGCTTCAATTGATGTTTATCGACGATATCTGAGAAAGTTAGATGCAAACTCACTCAAATATATAAGAAATGTTGAAATTCGACTTCAAATTAGGAAGATAGACTTTAAAAATTTTCAATCAACACAAAGTGACAGTTGACCTCAATGGGCTTCAATGGATGTTAATCGACGATATCTGACAAAGTTAGATGCAAACTCACTCAAATATATGAGAAATGTTGGAATTTGACTTAAAATTAGGAAGGAAGACTTTGAAAATTTTCAATCAACACAAAGTGACAGTCGACCTCAATGGGCTTCAGTTGATGTTAATCGACGTTATCTGAAAAAGTTAGATGTAAACTCACTCGAATATATAAGAAATGTTGAAATTTGACTACAAATTAGGAAGATAGATTTTGAAAATTTTCAATCAACACAAACTGACAATCGACCTCAATGGGCTTCAATGGATGTTAATCGACTATATCTGACAAAGTTAGATGCAAACTCACTCAAATATATAAGAAATGTTGAAATTTGACTTCAAATTAGGAAGATAGACTTTGAAAATTTTCAATCAACACAAACTGACAATCGACCTCAATGGGCTTCAATGGATGTTAATCGACTATATCTGACAAAGTTAGATGCTAACTCACTCAAATATATGAGAAATGTTGAAATTCGACTTCAAATTAGGAAGATAGATTTTGAAAATTTTCAATCAACACAAACTGACAATCGACCTCAATGGGCTTCAATGGATGTTAATCGACTATATCTGACAAAGTTAGATGCAAACTCACTCAAATATATAAGAAATGTTGGAATTCGACTTCAAATTAGGAAGATAGACTTTGAAAATTTTCAATCAACACAAAGTGACAATCGACCTCAATGGGCTTCAGTGGATGTTAATCGACGATATCTGAAAAAGTTTGATGCAAACTCACTCAAATATATAAGAAATGTTGAAATTTGACTTCAAATTAGGAAGATAGATTTTGAAAATTTTCAATCAACACAAACTGACAATCGACCTCAATGGGCTTCAAAGGATGTTAATCGACGATATCTGAAAAAGTTAGATGCAAACTCACTCAAATATATAAGAAATGTTGGAATTCGACTTCAAATTAGGAAGATAGACTTTAAAAATTTTCAATCAACACAAACTGACAATCGACCTCAATGGGCTTCAATGGATGTTAATCGACGATATCTGACAAAGTTAGTTGCAAACTCACTCAAATATATGAGAAATGTTGAAATTCGACTACAAAGTAGGATGTAAGACTTTGAAAATTTTCAATCAACACAAAGTGACAATCGACCTCAAAGGGATTCAATGGTTGTTAATCGACGATCTCTGAAAAAGTTAGATGCAAACTCACTCAAATATATAAGAAATGTTGAAATTTGACTTCAAATTAGGAAGATAGACTTCGAAAATTTTCAATCAACACAAACTGTCAATCGACCTCAATGGGCTTCACTGGATGTTAATCGACGATCTCTGAAAAAGTTAGATGCAAACTCACTCAAATATATAAGAAATGTTGAAATTTGACTTCAAATTAGGAAGATAGACATTGAAAATTTTCAATCAACACAAACTGACAATCGACCTCAATGGGCTTCAATGGATGTTAATCGACGTTATCTGAAAAAGTTAGCTGTAAACTCACTCGAATATATAAGAAATGTTGAAATTTGACTTCAAATTAGGAAGATAGATTTTGAAAATTTTTAATAAACACAAAGTGACAATCGACCTCAAACGGCTTCAATGGATGTCAATCGACGATATCTGACAAAGTTAGATGCAAACTCACTCAAATATATAAGAAATGTTGAAATTTGACTTCAAATTAGGAAGATAGATTTTGAAAATTTTCAATCAACACAAACTGACAATCGACCTCAATGGGCTTCAGTGGATGTTAATCGACGATATCTGGCAAATTTATATGCAAACTCACTCAAAAATATGAGAAATGTTGAAATTCGACTTCAAATTAGGAAGATAGATTTTGAAAACTTTCAATCAACACAAACTGACAATCTACCTCAATGGGCTTCAATGGATGTTAATCGACGATATCTGACAAGTTAGATGCAAACTCACTCAAATATATAAGAAATGTTGAACTTTGACTCCAAATTAGGAAGTTAGACTTTGAAAATTTTCAATCAACACAAAGTGACAATCGACCTCAATAGGCTTCAATGGATGTTAATCGACGATATCTGAAAAAGTTAGATGTAAACTCACTCGAATATATAAGAAATGTTGAAATTTGACTTCAAATTAGGAAGATAGATTTTGAATATTTTTAATAAACACAAAGTGACAATCGACCTCAAACGGCTTCAATGGAGGTTAATCGACGATATCTGACAAGTTAGATGCAAACTCACTCAAATATATAAGAAATGTTGAAATTTGACTTCAAATTAGGAAGATAGACTTCGAAAATTTTCAATCAACACAAACTGACAATCGACCTCAATGGGCTTCAATGGATGTTAATCGACGATCTCTGAAAAAGTTAGATGCAAACTCACTCAAATATATAAGAAATGTTGAAATTTGACTTCAAATTAGGAAGATAGACATTGGAAATTTTCAATCAACACAAACTGACAATCGACCTCAATGGGCTTCAATGGATGTTAATCGACGTTATCTGAAAAAGTTAGATGTAAACTCACTCGAATATATAAGAAATGTTGAAATTTGACTTCAAATTAGGAAGATAGATTTTGAAAATTTTTAATAAACACAAAGTGACATTCGACCTCAAACGGCTTCAATGGATGTCTATCGACGATATCTGACAAAGTTAGATGCAAACTCACTCAAATATATGAGAAATGTTGAAATTTGACTTCAAATTAGGAAGATAGATTTTGAAAATTTTCAATCAACACAAACTGACAATCGACCTCAATGGGCTTCAGTGGATGTTAATCGACGTTATCTGAAAAAGTTAGATGTAAACTCACTCGAATATAAAAGAAATGTTGAAATTTGACTACAAATTAGGAAGATAGATTTTGAAAATTTTTAATAAACACAAAGTGACAATCGACCTCAAACGGCTTCAATGGATGTCTATCGACGATATCTGACAAAGTTAGATGCAAACTCACTCAAATATATGAGAAATGTTGAAATTTGACTTCAAATTAGGAAGATAGATTTTGAAAATTTTCAATCAACACAAACTGACAATCGACCTCAATGGGCTTCAGTGGATGTTAATCGACGTTATCTGAAAAAGTTAGATGTAAACTCACTCGAATATATAAGAAATGTTGAAATTTGACTACAAATTAGGAAGATAGATTTTGAAAATTTTCAATCAACACAAACTGACAATCGACCTCAATGGGCTTCAATGGATGTTAATCGACTATATCTGACAAAGTTAGATGCAAACTCACTCAAATATATAAGGAATGTTGAAATTTGACTTCAAATTAGGAAGATAGACTTTGAAAATTTTCAATCAACACAAACTGACAATCGACCTCAATGGGCTTCAATGGATGTTAATCGACTATATCTGACAAAGTTAGATGCTAACTCACTCAAATATATGAGAAATGTTGAAATTCGACTTCAAATTAGGAAGATAGATTTTGAAAATTTTCAATCAACACAAACTGACAATCGACCTCAATGGGCTTCAATGGATGTTAATCGACTATATCTGACAAAGTTAGATGCAAACTCACTCAAATATATAAGAAATGTTGAAATTTGACTTCAAATTAGGAAGATAGACTTCGAAAATTTTCAATCAACACAAACTGACAATCGACCTCAATGGGCTTCAACGGATGTTAATCGACTATATCTGACAAAGTTAGATGCAAACTCACTCAAATATATAAGAAATGTTGGAATTTGACTTCAAATTAGGAAGATAGATTTTGAAAATTTTCAATCAACACAAACTGACAATCGACCTCAATGGGCTTCAATGGATGTTAATCGACTATATCTGACAAAGTTAGATGCAAACTCACTCAAATATAAAAGAAATGTTGAAATTTGACTTCAAATTAGGAAGATAGACTTTGAAAATTTTCAATCAATACCAACTGAAAATCGACCTCAATGGGCTTCAATGGATGTTAATCGACGTTATCTGAAAAAGATAGATGTAAACTCACTCGAATATATAAGAAATGTTGAAATTTGACTACAAATTAGGAAGATAGATTTTGAAAATTTTCAATCAACACAAACTGACAATCGACCTCAATGGGCTTCAGTGGATGTTAATCGACGATATCTGACAAAGTTAGATGCTAACTCACTCAAATATATGAGAAATGTTGAAATACGACTTCAAATTAGGAAGATAGATTTTGAAAATTTTCAATCAACACAAACTGACAATCGACCTCAATGGGCTTCAATGGATGTTAATCGACTATATCTGACAAAGTTAGATGCAAAATCACTCAAATATATAAGAAATGTTGAAATTTGACTTCAAATTAGGAAGATAGACTTTGAAAATTTTCAATCAACACAAACTGACAATCGACCTCAATGGGCTTCAATGGAGGTTAACCGACGATATCTGACAAAGTTAGATGCAAACTCACTCTAATATATGAGAAATGTTGGAATTTGACTTAAAATTAGGAAGGAAGACTTTGAAAATTTTCAATCAACACACACTGACAATCGACCTCAATGGGCTTCAATTGATGTTTATCGACGATATCTGAGAAAGTTAGATGCAAACTCACTCAAATATATAAGAAATGTTGAAATTCGACTTCAAATTAGGAAGATAGACTTTAAAAATTTTCAATCAACACAAAGTGACAGTTGACCTCAATGGGCTTCAATGGATGTTAATCGACGATATCTGACAAAGTTAGATGCAAACTCACTCAAATATATGAGAAATGTTGGAATTTGACTTAAAATTAGGAAGGAAGACTTTGAAAATTTTCAATCAACACAAAGTGACAGTCGACCTCAATGGGCTTCAGTTGATGTTAATCGACGATATCTGACAAAGTTAGATGCAAACTCACTCAAATATATGAGAAATGTTGAAATTCGACTAAAAAGTAGGATGTTAGATTTTGAAAACTTTCAATCAACACAAACTGACAATCGACCTCAATGGGCTTCAATGGATGTAAATCGACGATGTCTGAAAAAGTAAGATGCAATCTCACTCAAATATATGAGAAATGTTAAAATTCGACTACAAAGTAGGATGTTAGACTTTGAAAATTTTCAATCAATGAAAAGTGACAATCGACCTCAAAGGTCTTCAATGGATGTAAATCGACGATATCTGACAAAGTTAGATGCAAACCCACTCAAATATATAAGAAATGTTGAAATTTAACTTCAAATTAGGAAGATAGATTTTGAAAATTTTCAATCAACACAAACTGACAGTCGACCTCAATGGGCTTCAATGGATGTTAATCGACGATATCTGACAAAGTTAGATGCAAACTCACTCGAATATATAAAAATTGTTGAAATTTGACTTCAAATTAGGATTAGACTTTGGAAATTTTTAATCAACACAAAGTGACAATCGACCTCAATGGGCTTCAATGGATGTAAATCGACGATATCTGAAAAAGTTAGATGCAAAATCACTCAAATATATAAGAAATGTTGAAATTTGACTTCAAATTAGGAAGATCGACTTTGAAAATGTTCAATCAACACAAACTGACAATCGACCTCAATGGGCTTCATTGGATGTAAATCGACGATTTCTGACAAAGTTAGATGCAAACTCACTCAAATATATAAGAAATGTTGAAATTTGACTTCAAATTAGAAAGATAGATTTTGAAAATTTTCAATCAACACAAACTGACAATCGACCTCAATGGGCTTCAATGGATGTTAATCGACGATATCTGACAAGGTTAGATGCAAACTCAATCAAATATATGAGAAATGTTGAAATTCGACTACAAAGTAGGATTAGACTTTGGAAATTTTTAATCAACACAAAGTGACAATCGACCTCAATGGGCTTCAATGGATGTAAATCGACGATATCTGAAAAAGTTAGATGCAAACTCACTCAAATATATAAGAAATGATGAAATTTGACTTCAAATTAGGAAGATCGACTTTGAAAATGTTCAATCAACACAAACTGACAATCGACCTCAAAGGGCTTCAATGGATGTAAATCGACGATATCTGAAAAAGTTAGATGCAAACTCACTCAAATATATAAGAAATGATGAAATTTGACTTCAAATTAGGAAGATCGACTTTGAAAATGTTCAATCAACACAAACTGACAATCGACCTCAATGGGCTTCATTGGATGTAAATCGACGATGTCTGACAAAGTTAGATGCAAACTCACTCAAATATATGAGAAATGTTGGAATTTGACTTAAAATTAGGAAGGAAGACTTTGAAAATTTTCAATCAACACAAAGTGACAGTCGACCTCAATGGGCTTCAGTTGATGTTAATCGACGATATCTGACAAAGTTAGATGCAAACTCACTCAAATATATGAGAAATGTTGAAATTCGATTAAAAAGTAGGATGTTAGATTTTGAAAACTTTCAATCAACACAAACTGACAATCGACCTCAATGGGCTTCAATGGATGTAAATCGACGATGTCTGAAAAAGTAAGATGCAATCTCACTCAAATATATGAGAAATGTTAAAATTCGACTACAAAGTAGGATGTTAGACTTTGAAAATTTTCAATCAACAAAAAGTGACAATCGACCTCAAAGGTCTTCAATGGATGTAAATCGACGATATCTGACAAAGTTAGATGCAAACCCACTCAAATATATAAGAAATGTTGAAATTTGACTTCAAATTAGGAAGATAGATTTTGAAAATTTTCAATCAACACAAACTGACAGTCGACCTCAATGGGCTTCAATGGATGTTAATCGACGATATCTGACAAAGTTAGATGCAAACTCACTCGAATATATAAAAAATGTTGAAATTTGACTTCAAATTAGGAAGATAGACTTTGAAAATTTCCAATCAACACAAAGTGACAATCGACCTCAAAGGGCTTCAATGGATGTAAATCGACGATATCTGAAAAAGTTAGATGCAAACTCACTCAAATATATGAGAAATGTTGAAATTTGACTTCAAATTAGGAAGATCGACTTTGAAAATGTTCAATCAACACAAACTGACAATCGACCTCAATGGGCTTCATTGGATGTAAATCGACGATTTCTGACAAAGTTAGATGCAAACTCACTCAAATATATAAGAAATGTTGAAATTTGACTTCAAATTAGAGAGATAGATTTTGAAAATTTTCAATCAACACAAACTGACAATCGACCTCAATGGGCTTCAATGGATGTTAATCGACGATATCTGACAAAGTTAGATGCAAACTCAATCAAATATATGAGAAATGTTGAAATTCGACTACAAAGTAGGATTAGACTTTGAAAATTTTCAATCAACACAAACTGACAATCGACCTCAATGGGCTTCAATGGATGTTAATCGACGATATCTGACAAAGTTATATGCAAACTCACTCAAATATATGAGAAATGTTGGAATTTGACTTAAAATTAGGAAGGAAGGCTTTGAAAATTCACAATCAACACAAAGTGACAGTCGACCTCAATGGGCTTCAGTTGATGTTAATCGACGATATCTGAAAAAGTTAGATGCAAACTCACTCAAATATATAAGAAATGTTGAAATTTGACTAAAAAGTAGGATGTTAGATATTGAAAACTTTCAATCAACACAAACTGACAATCGACCTCAATGGGCTTCAATGGATGTAAATCGACGATGTCTGAAAAAGTAAGATGCAATCTCACTAAAATATATGAGAAATGTTAAAATTCGACTACAAAGTAGGATGTTAGACTTTGAAAATTTTCAATCAACAAAAAGTGACAATCGACCTCAAAGGTCTTCAATGGATGTAAATCGACGATATCTGACAAAGTTAGATGCAAACCCACTCAAATATATAAGAAATGTTGAAATTTGACTTCAAATTAGGAAGATAGATTTTGAAAATTTTCAATCAACACAAACTGACAGTCGACCTCAATGGGCTTCAATGGATGTTAATCGACGATATCTGACAAAGTTAGATGCAAACTCACTCGAATATATAAAAAATGTTGAAATTTGACTTCAAATTAGGAAGATAGACTTTGAAAATTTCCAATCAACACAAAGTGACAATCGACCTCAAAGGGCTTCAATGGATGTAAATCGACGATATCTGAAAAAGTTAGATGCAAACTCAATCAAATATATGAGAAATATTGGAATTCGACTACAAAGTAGGATTAGACTTTGGAAATTTTTAATCAACACAAACTGACAATCGACCTCAATGGGCTTCAATGGAGGTTAATCGACGATATCTGACAAAGTTAGATGCAAACTCACTCAAATATATGAGAAATGTTGGAATTTGACTTAAAATTGTGAAGGAAGACTTTGAAAATTTTCAATCAACACACACTGACAATCGACCTCAATGGGCTTCAATTGATGTTTATCGACGATATCTGAGAAAGTTAGATGCAAACTCACTCAAATATATAAGAAATGTTGAAATTCGACTTCAAATTAGGAAGATAGACTTTAAAAATTTTCAATCAACACAAAGTGACAGTTGACCTCAATGGGCTTCAATGGATGTTAATCGACGATATCTGACAAAGTTAGATGCAAACTCACTCAAATATATGAGAAATGTTGGAATTTGACTTAAAATTGTGAAGGAAGACTTTGAAAATTTTCAATCAACACACACTGACAATCGACCTCAATGGGCTTCAATTGATGTTTATCGACGATATCTGAGAAAGTTAGATGCAAACTCACTCAAATATATAAGAAATGTTGAAATTCGACTTCAAATTAGGAAGATAGACTTTAAAAATTTTCAATCAACACAAAGTGACAGTTGACCTCAATGGGCTTCATTGGATGTAAATCGACGATGTCTGACAAAGTTAGATGCAAACTCACTCAAATATATGAGAAATGTTGAAATTCGACTAAAAAGTAGGATGTTAGATTTTGAAAACTTTCAATCAACACAAACTGACAATCGACCTCAATGGGCTTCAATGGATGTAAATCGACGATATCTGAAAAAGTTAGATGCAAACTCACTCAAATATATAAGAAATGTTGAAATTTGACTTCAAATTAGGAAGATCGACTTTGAAAATGTTCAATCAACACAAACTGACAATCGACCTCAATGGGCTTCATTGGATGTAAATCGACGATGTCTGACAAAGTTAGATGCAAACTCACTCAAATATATAAGAAATCTTGAAATTTGACTTCAAATTAGAAAGATAGGTTTTGAAAATTTTCAATCAACACAAACTGACAATCGACCTCAATGGGCTTCAATGGATGTTAATCGACGATATCTGACACAGTTAGATGCAAACTCAATCAAATATATGAGAAATGTTAAAATTCGACTACAAAGTAGGATTAGACTTTGGAAATTTTTAATCAACACAAACTGACAATCGACCTCAATGGGCTTCAATGGAGGTTAATCGACGATATCTGACAAAGTTAGATGCAAACTCACTCAAATATATGAGAAATGTTGGAATTTGACTTAAAATTGTGAAGGAAGACTTTGAAAATTTTCAATCAACACACACTGACAATCGACCTCAATGGGCTTCAATTGATGTTTATCGACGATATCTGAGAAAGTTAGATGCAAACTCACTCAAATATATGAGAAATGTTGAAATTTGACTTCAAATTAGGAAGATAGACTTTAAAAATTTTCAATCAACAAAAAGTGACAATCGACCTCAAAGGTCTTCAATGGATGTAAATCGACGATATCTGACAAAGTTAGATGCAAACCCACTCAAATATATAAGAAATGTTGAAATTTGACTTCAAATTAGGAAGATAGATTTTGAAAATTTTCAATCAACACAAACTGACAGTCGACCTCAATGGGCTTCAATGGATGTTAATCGACGATATCTGACAAAGTTAGATGCAAACTCACTCAAATATATGAGAAATGTTGGAATTTGACTTAAAATTAGGAAGGAAGACTTTGAAAATTTTCAATCAACACAAAGTGACAATCGACCTCAATGGGCTTCAGTTGATGTTAATCGACGATATCTGACAAAGTTAGATGCAAACTCACTCAAATATATGAGAAATGTTAAAATTCGACTACAAAGTAGGATGTTAGACTTTGAAAATTTTCAATCAACAAAAAGTGACAATCGACCTCAAAGGTCTTCAATGGATGTAAATCGACGATATCTGACAAAGTTAGATGCAAACCCACTCAAATATATAAGAAATGTTGAAATTTGACTTCAAATTAGGAAGATAGATTTTGAAAATTTTCAATCAACACAAACTGACAGTCGACCTCAATGGGCTTCAATGGATGTTAATCGACGATATCTGACAAAGTTAGATGCAAACTCACTCGAATATATAAAAAATGTTGAAATTTGACTTCAAATTAGGAAGATCGACTTTGAAAATGTTCAATCAACACAAACTGACAATCGACCTCAATGGGCTTCATTGGATGTAAATCGACGATGTCTGACAAAGTTAGATGCAAACTCACTCGAATATATAAAAAATGTTGAAATTTGACTTCAAATTAGAAAGATAGATTTTGAAAATTTTCAATCAACACAAACTGACAATCGACCTCAATGGGCTTCAATGGATGTTAATCGACGATATCTGACAAAGTTAGATGCAAACTCAATCAAATATATGAGAAATGTTGAAATTCGACTACAAAGTAGGATTAGACTTTGGAAATTTTTAATCAACACAAACTGACAATCGACCTCAATGGGCTTCAATGGAGGTTAATCGACGATATCTGACAAAGTTAGATGCAAACTCACTCAAATATATGAGAAATGTTGGAATTTGACTTAAAATTGTGAAGGAAGACTTTGAAAATTTTCAATCAACACACACTAACAATCGACCTCAATGGGCTTCAATTGATGTTTATCGACGATATCTGAGAAAGTTAGATGCAAACTCACTAAAATATATAAGAAATGTTGAAATTTGACTTCAAATTAGGAAGGAAGACTTTGAAAATTTTCAATCAACACAAAGTGACAATCGACCTCAATGGGCTTCAATGGATGTAAATCGACGATGTCTGAAAAAGTAAGATGCAATCTCACTCAAATATATGAGAAATGTTAAAATTCGACTACAAAGTAGGATTAGACTTTGGAAATTTTTAATCAACACAAACTGACAATCGACCTCAATGGGCTTCATTGGATGTAAATCGACGATGTCTGACAAAGTTAGATGCAAACTCACTCAAATATATGAGAAATGTTGGAATTTGACTTAAAATTAGGAAGGAAGACTTTGAAAATTTTCAATCAACACAAAGTGACAATCGACCTCAATGGGCTTCAATGGATGTAAATCGACGATGTCTGAAAAAGTAAGATGCAATCTCACTCAAATATATGAGAAATGTTAAAATTCGACTACAAAGTAGGATGTTAGATTTTGAAAACTTTCAATCAACACAAACTGACAATCGACCTCAATGGGCTTCAATGGATGTAAATCGACGATATCTGAAAAAGTTAGATGCAAACTCACTCAAATATATAAGAAATGTTGAAATTTGACTTCAAATTAGGAAGATCGACTTTGAAAATGTTCAATCAACACAAACTGACAATCGACCTCAATGGGCTTCATTGGATGTAAATCGACGATGTCTGACAAAGTTAGATGCAAACTCACTCAAATATATAAGAAATGTTGAAATTTGACTTCAAATGAGAAAGATAGATTTTGAAAATTTTCAATCAACACAAACTGACAATCGACCTCAATGGGCTTCAATGGATGTAAATCGACGATGTCTGAAAAAGTAAGATGCAATCTCACTCAAATATATGAGAAATGTTAAAATTCGACTACAAAGTAGGATGTTAGATTTTGAAAACTTTCAATCAACACAAACTGACAATCGACCTCAATGGGCTTCAATGGATGTAAATCGACGATATCTGAAAAAGTTAGATGCAAACTCACTCAAATATATAAGAAATGTTGAAATTTGACTTCAAATTAGGAAGATCGACTTTGAAAATGTTCAATCAACACAAACTGACAATCGACCTCAATGGGCTTCATTGGATGTAAATCGACGATGTCTGACAAAGTTAGATGCAAACTCACTCAAATATATAAGAAATGTTGAAATTTGACTTCAAATGAGAAAGATAGATTTTGAAAATTTTCAATCAACACAAACTGACAATCGACCTCAATGGGCTTCAATGGATGTTAATCGACGATATCTGACAAAGTTAGATGCAAACTCAATCAAATATATGAGAAATGTTGAAATTCGACTACAAAGTAGGATTAGACTTTGGAAATTTTTAATCAACACAAACTGACAATCGACCTCAATGGGCTTCAATGGATGTTAATCGACGATCTCTGAAAAAGTTAGATGCAAACTCCCTCAAATATATAAGAAATGTTGAAATTTGACTTCAAATTAGGAAGATAGACATTGAAAATTTTCAATCAACACAAACTGACAATCGACCTCAATGGGCTTCAGTGGATGTTAATCGACGTTATCTGAAAAAGTTAGATGTAAACTCACTCAAATATATAAGAAATGTTGAAATTTGACTTCAAATTAGGAAGATCGACTTTGAAAATGTTCAATCAACACAAACTGACAATCGACCTCAATGGGCTTCATTGGATGTAAATCGACGATGTCTGACAAAGTTAGATGCAAACTCACTCAAATATATAAGAAATGTTGAAATTTGACTTCAAATTAGAAAGATAGATTTTGAAAATTTTCAATCAACACAAACTGACAATCGACCTCAATGGGCTTCAATGGATGTTAATCGACGATATCTGACAAAGTTAGACGCAAACTCAATCAAATATATGAGAAATGTTAAAATTCGACTACAAAGTAGGATTAGACTTTGGAAATTTTTAATCAACACAAACTGACAATCGACCTCAATGGGCTTCAATGGAGGTTAATCGACGATATCTGACAAAGTTAGATGCAAACTCACTCAAATATATGAGAAATGTTGGAATTTGACTTAAAATTGTGAAGGAAGACTTTGAAAATTTTCAATCAACACACACTGACAATCGACCTCAATGGGCTTCAATTGATGTTTATCGACGATATCTGAGAAAGTTAGATGCAAACTCACTCAAATATATGAGAAATGTTGAAATTTGACTTCAAATTAGGAAGTTAGACTTTGAAAATTTTCAATCAACACAAAGTGACAGTTGACCTCAATGGGCTACAATGGATGTTAATCGACGATATCTGACAAAGTTAGTTGCAAACTCACTCAAATATATAAGAAATGTTGAAATTCGACTTCAAATTAGGAAGATAGACTTTTAAAATTATCAATTAACACAAAGTGACAGTTGACCTCAATGGGCTTAAATGGATGTTAATCGACGATATCTGACAAAGTTAGATGCAAACTCACTCAAATATATGAGAAATGTTGAAATTCGACTAAAAAGTAGGATGTTAGATTTTGAAAACTTTCAATCAACACAAACTGACAATCGACCTCAATGGGCTTCAATGGATGTAAATCGACGATATCTGAAAAAGTAAGATGCAATCTCACTCAAATATATGAGAAATGTTAAAATTCGACTACAAAGTAGGATGTTAGACTTTGAAAATTTTCAATCAACAAAAAGTGACAATCGACCTCAAAGGTCTTCAATGGATGTAAATCGACGATATCTGACAAAGTTAGATGCAAACCCACTCAAATATATAAGAAATGTTGAAATTTGACTTCAAATTAGGAAGATAGATTTTGAAAATTTTCAATCAACACAAACTGACAGTCGACCTCAATGGGCTTCAATGGATGTTAATCGACGATATCTGACAAAGTTAGATGCAAACTCACTCGAATATATAAAAAATGTTGAAATTTGACTTCAAATTAGGAAGATAGACTTTGAAAATTTCCAATCAACACAAAGTGACAATCGACCTCAAAGGGCTTCAATGGATGTAAATCGACGATATCTGAAAAAGTTAGATGCAAACTCACTCAAATATATAAGAAATGTTGAAATTTGACTTCAAATTAGAAAGATAGATTTTGAAAATTTTCAATCAACACAAACTGAAAATCGACCTCAATGGGCTTCAATGGATGTTAATCGACGATATCTGACAAAGTTAGATGCAAACTCAATCAAATATATGAGAAATGTTGAAATTCGACTACAAAGTAGGATTAGACTTTGGAAATTTTTAATCAACACAAAGTGACAATCGACCTCAATGGGCTTCAATGGATGTTAATCGACGATATCTGGCAAAGTTAGATGCAAACTCACTCAAATATATGAGAAATGTTGAAATTAGACTACAAAGTAGGATTAGACTTTGGAAATTTTTAATCAACACAAAGTGACAATCGACCTCAATGGGCTTCATTGGATGTTAATCGACGATATCTGGCAAAGTTAGATGCAAACTCACTCAAATATATAAGAAATGTTGAAATTCGACTACAAAGTAGGATGTTAGATTTTGAAAACTTTCAATCAACACAAACTGACAATCTACCTCAATGGGCTTCAATGGATGTTAATCGACGATATCTGACAAGTTAGATGCAAACTCAATCAAATATATAAGAAATGTTGAAATTTGATTTCAAATTAGGAAGATAGACTTTGAAAATTTTCAATCAACACAAACTGACAATCGACCTCAATGGGCTTCAATGGATGTTAATCGACGATATCTGAAAAAGTTAGATGCAAGCTCACTCAAATATATAAGAAATGTTGAAATTTGACTTAAAATTAGGAAGATAGACTTTGAAAATTTTCAATCAACACAAACTGACAATCGACCTCAATGGGCTTCAATGGATGTTAATCGACGATCTCTGAAAAAGTTAGATGCAAACTCCCTCAAATATATAAGAAATGTTGAAATTTGACTTCAAATTCGGAAGATAGACATTGAAAATTTTCAATCAACACAAACTGACAATCGACCTCAATGGGCTTCAATGGATGTTAATCGACGTTATCTGAAAAAGTTAGATGTAAACTCACTCAAATATATAAGAAATGATGAAATTTGACTTCAAATTAGGAAGATCGACTTTGAAAATGTTCAATCAACACAAACTGACAATCGACCTCAATGGGCTTCATTGGATGTAAATCGACGATGTCTGACAAAGTTAGATGCAAACTCACTCAAATATATAAGAAATGTTGAAATTTGACTTCAAATTAGAAAGATAGATTTTGAAAATTTTCAATCAACACAAACTGACAATCGACCTCAATGGGCTTCAATGGATGTTAATCGACGATATCTGACAAAGTTAGATGCAAACTCAATCAAATATATGAGAAATGTTGAAATTCGACTACAAAGTAGGATTAGACTTTGGAAATTTTTAATCAACACAAACTGACAATCGACCTCAATGGGCTTCAATGGAGGTTAATCGACGATATCTGACAAAGTTAGATGCAAACTCACTCAAATATATGAGAAATGTTGGAATTTGACTTAAAATTGTGAAGGAAGACTTTGAAAATTTTCAATCAACACACACTAACAATCGACCTCAATGGGCTTCAATTGATGTTTATCGACGATATCTGAGAAAGTTAGATGCAAACTCACTCAAATATATAAGAAATGTTGAAATTTGACTTCAAATTAGGAAGATCGACTTTGAAAATGTTCAATCAACACAAACTGACAATCGACCTCAATGGGCTTCATTGGATGTAAATCGACGATGTCTGACAAAGTTAGATGCAAACTCACTCAAATATATGAGGAATGTTGGAATTTGACTTAAAATTAGGAAGGAAGACTTTGAAAATTTTCAATCAACACAAACTGACAATCGACCTCAATGGGCTTCATTGGATGTAAATCGACGATGTCTGACAAAGTTAGATGCAAACTCACTCAAATATATAAGAAATGTTGAAATTTGACTTCAAATTAGAAAGATAGATTTTGAAAATTTTCAATCAACACAAACTGACAATCGACCTCAATGGGCTTCAATGGATGTTAATCGACGATATCTGACAAAGTTAGATGCAAACTCAATCAAATATATGAGAAATGTTGAAATTCGACTACAAAGTAGGATTAGACTTTGGAAATTTTTAATCAACAGAAAGTGACAATCGACCTCAATGGGCTTCAATGGATGTAAATCGACGATATCTGAAAAAGTTAGATGCAAACTCACTCAAATATATAAGAAATGTTGAAATTTGACTTCAAATTAGGAAGATCGACTTTGAAAATGTTCAATCAACACAAACTGACAATCGACCTCAATGGGCTTCATTGGATGTAAATCGACGATGTCTGACAAAGTTAGATGCAAACTCACTCAAATATATAAGAAATGTTGAAATTTGACTACAAAGTAGGATTAGACTTTGGAAATTTTCAATCAACACAAACTGACAATCGACCTCAATGGGCTTCAATGGATGTTAATCGACGATATCTGACAAAGTTAGATGCAAACTCACTCAAATATATAAGAAATGTTGAAATTTGACTTCAAATTAGGAAGATCGACTTTGAAAATGTTCAATCAACACAAACTGACAATCGACCTCAATGGGCTTCATTGGATGTAAATCGACGATGTCTGACAAAGTTAGATGCAAACTCACTCAAATATATGAGAAATGTTGGAATTTGACTTAAAATTAGGAAGGAAGACTTTGAAAATTTTCAATCAACACAAACTGACAATCGACCTCAATGGGCTTCAATGGATGTAAATCGACGATATCTGAAAAAGTTAGATGCAAACTCACTCAAATATATAAGAAATGTTGAAATTTGACTTCAAATTAGGAAGATCGACTTTGAAAGTGTTCAATCAACACAAACTGACAATCGACCTCAATGGGCTTCATTGGATGTAAATCGACGATGTCTGACAAAGTTAGATGCAAACTCACTCAAATATATAAGAAATGTTGAAATTTGACTTCAAATTAGAAAGATAGATTTTGAAAATTTTCAATCAACACAAACTGACAATCGACCTCAATGGGCTTCAATGGATGTTAATCGACGATATCTGACAAAGTTAGATGCAAACTCAATCAAATATATGAGAAATGTTGAAATTCGACTACAAAGTAGGATTAGACTTTGGAAATTTTTAATCAACACAAACTGACAATCGACCTCAATGGGCTTCAATGGAGGTTAATCGACGATATCTGACAAAGTTAGATGCAAACTCACTCAAATATATGAGAAATGTTGGAATTTGACTTAAAATTGTGAAGGAAGACTTTGAAAATTTTCAATCAACACACACTAACAATCGACCTCAATGGGCTTCAATTGATGTTTATCGACGATATCTGAGAAAGTTAGATGCAAACTCACTCAAATATATAAGAAATGTTGAAATTTGACTTCAAATTAGGAAGATCGACTTTGAAAATGTTCAATCAACACAAACTGACAATCGACCTCAATGGGCTTCATTGGATGTAAATCGACGATGTCTGACAAAGTTAGATGCAAACTCACTCAAATATATGAGAAATGTTGGAATTTGACTTAAAATTAGGAAGGAAGACTTTGAAAATTTTCAATCAACACAAAGTGACAATCGACCTCAATGGGCTTCAATGGATGTAAATCGACGATGTCTGAAAAAGTAAGATGCAATCTCACTCAAATATATGAGAAATGTTAAAATTCGACTACAAAGTAGGATGTTAGACTTTGAAAATTTTCAATCAACAAAAAGTGACAATCGACCTCAAAGGTCTTCAATGGATGTAAATCGACGATATCTGACAAAGTTAGATGCAAACTCACTCAAATATATAAGAAATGTTGAAATTTGACTTCAAATTAGGAAGATCGACTTTGAAAATGTTCAATCAACACAAACTGACAATCGACCTCAATGGGCTTCATTGGATGTAAATCGACGATGTCTGACAAAGTTAGATGCAAACTCACTCAAATATATAAGAAATGTTGAAATTTGACTTCAAATGAGAAAGATAGATTTTGAAAATTTTCAATCAACACAAACTGACAATCGACCTCAATGGGCTTCAATGGATGTTAATCGACGATATCTGACAAAGTTAGATGCAAACTCAATCAAATATATGAGAAATGTTGAAATTCGACTACAAAGTAGGATTAGACTTTGGAAATTTTTAATCAACACAAACTGACAATCGACCTCAATGGGCTTCAATGGAGGTTAATCGACGATATCTGACAAGGTTAGATGCAAACTCACTCAAATATATGAGAAATGTTGGAATTTGACTTAAAATTGTGAAGGAAGACTTTGAAAATTTTCAATCAACACACACTAACAATCGACCTCAATGGGCTTCAATTGATGTTTATCGACGATATCTGAGAAAGTTAGATGCAAACTCACTCAAATATATAAGAAATGTTGAAATTTGACTTCAAATTAGGAAGATCGACTTTGAAAATGTTCAATCAACACAAACTGACAATCGACCTCAATGGGCTTCATTGGATGTAAATCGACGATGTCTGACAAAGTTAGATGCAAACTCACTCAAATATATGAGAAATGTTGGAATTTGACTTAAAATTAGGAAGGAAGACTTTGAAAATTTTCAATCAACACAAAGTGACAATCGACATCAATGGGCTTCAATGGATGTAAATCGACGATGTCTGAAAAAGTAAGATGCAATCTCACTCAAATATATGAGAAATGTTAAAATTCGACTACAAAGTAGGATGTTAGATTTTGAAAACTTTCAATCAACACAAACTGACAATCGACCTCAATGGGCTTCAATGGATGTAAATCGACGATATCTGAAAAAGTTAGATGCAAACTCACTCAAATATATAAGAAATGTTGAAATTTGACTTCAAATTAGGAAGATCGACTTTGAAAATGTTCAATCAACACAAACTGACAATCGACCTCAATGGGCTTCATTGGATGTAAATCGACGATGTCTGACAAAGTTAGATGCAAACTCACTCAAATATATAAGAAATGTTGAAATTTGACTTCAAATTAGAAAGATAGATTTTGAAAATTTTCAATCAACACAAACTGACAATCGACCTCAATGGGCTTCAATGGATGTTAATCGACGATATCTGACAAAGTTAGATGCAAACTCAATCAAATATATGAGAAATGTTGAAATTCGACTACAAAGTAGGATTAGACTTTGGAAATTTTTAATCAACACAAACTGACAATCGACCTCAATGGGCTTCAATGGAGGTTAATCGACGATATCTAACAAAGTTGGATGCAAACTCACTCAAATATATGAGAAATGTTGGAATTTGACTTAAAATTGTGAAGGAAGACTTTGAAAATTTTCAATCAACACACACTAACAATCGACCTCAATGGACTTCAATTGATGTTTATCGACGATATCTGAGAAAGTTAGATGCAAACTCACTCAAATATATAAGAAATGTTGAAATTTGACTTCAAATTAGGAAGATCGACTTTGAAAATGTTCAATCAACACAAACTGACAATCAACCTCAATGGGCTTCATTGGATGTAAATCGACGATGTCTGACAAAGTTAGATGCAAACTCACTCAAATATATGAGAAATGTTGGAATTTGACTTAAAATTAGGAAGGAAGACTTTGAAAATTTTCAATCAACACAAACTGACAATCGACCTCAATGGGCTTCAATGGATGTAAATCGACGATATCTGAAAAAGTTAGATGCAAACTCACTCAAATATATAAGAAATGTTGAAATTTGACTTCAAATTAGGAAGATCGACTTTGAAAGTGTTCAATCAACACAAACTGACAATCGACCTCAATGGGCTTCATTGGATGTAAATCGACGATGTCTGACAAAGTTAGATGCAAACTCACTCAAATATATAAGAAATGTTGAAATTTGACTTCAAATTAGAAAGATAGATTTTGAAAATTTTCAATCAACACAAACTGACAATCGACCTCAATGGGCTTCAATGGATGTTAATCGACGATATCTGACAAAGTTAGATGCAAACTCAATCAAATATATGAGAAATGTTGAAATTCGACTACAAAGTAGGATTAGACTTTGGAAATTTTTAATCAACACAAACTGACAATCGACCTCAATGGGCTTCAATGGAGGTTAATCGACGATATCTGACAAAGTTAGATGCAAACTCACTCAAATATATGAGAAATGTTGGAATTTGACTTAAAATTGTGAAGGAAGACTTTGAAAATTTTCAATCAACACACACTAACAATCGACCTCAATGGGCTTCAATTGATGTTTATCGACGATATCTGAGAAAGTTAGATGCAAACTCACTCAAATATATAAGAAATGTTGAAATTTGACTTCAAATTAGGAAGATCGACTTTGAAAATGTTCAATCAACACAAACTGACAATCGACCTCAATGGGCTTCATTGGATGTAAATCGACGATGTCTGACAAAGTTAGATGCAAACTCACTCAAATATATGAGAAATGTTGGAATTTGACTTAAAATTAGGAAGGAAGACTTTGAAAATTTTCAATCAACACAAAGTGACAATCGACCTCAATGGGCTTCAATGGATGTAAATCGACGATGTCTGAAAAAGTAAGATGCAATCTCACTCAAATATATGAGAAATGTTAAAATTCGACTACAAAGTAGGATGTTAGACTTTGAAAATTTTCAATCAACAAAAAGTGACAATCGACCTCAAAGGTCTTCAATGGATGTAAATCGACGATATCTGACAAAGTTAGATGCAAACCCACTCAAATATATAAGAAATGTTGAAATTTGACTTCAAATTAGGAAGATAGATTTTGAAAATTTTCAATCAACACAAAGTGACAATCGACCTCAATGGGCTTCAATGGATGTAAATCGACGATGTCTGAAAAAGTAAGATGCAATCTCACTCAAATATATGAGAAATGTTAAAATTCGACTACAAAGTAGGATGTTAGACTTTGAAAATTTTCAATCAACAAAAAGTGACAATCGACCTCAAAGGTCTTCAATGGATGTAAATCGACGATATCTGACAAAGTTAGATGCAAACCCACTCAAATATATAAGAAATGTTGAAATTTGACTTCAAATTAGGAAGATAGACTTTGAAAATTTCCAATCAACACAAAGTGACAATCGACCTCAAAGGGCTTCAATGGATGTAAATCGACGATATCTGAAAAAGTTAGATGCAAACTTACTCAAATATATAAGAAATGTTGAAATTTGACTTCAAATTAGGAAGATCGACTTTGAAAATGTTCAATCAACACAAACTGACAATCGACCTCAATGGGCTTCAATGGATGTTAATCGACGATATCTGACAAAGTTAGATGCAAACTCAATCAAATATATGAGAAATGTTGAAATTCGACTACAAAGTAGGATTAGACTTTGGAAATTTTTAATCAACAGAAAGTGACAATCGACCTCAATGGGCTTCAATGGATGTAAATCGACGATATCTGAAAAAGTTAGATGCAAACTCACTCAAATATATAAGAAATGTTGAAATTTGACTTCAAATTAGGAAGATCGACTTTGAAAATGTTCAATCAACACAAACTGACAATCGACCTCAATGGGCTTCATTGGATGTAAATCGACGATGTCTGACAAAGTTAGATGCAAACTCACTCAAATATATAAGAAATGTTGAAATTTGACTACAAAGTAGGATTAGACTTTGGAAATTTTCAATCAACACAAACTGACAATCGACCTCAATGGGCTTCAATGGATGTTAATCGACGATATCTGACAAAGTTAGATGCAAACTCAATCAAATATATGAGAAATGTTGAAATTCGACTACAAAGTAGGATTAGACTTTGGAAATTTTTAATCAACACAAACTGACAATCGACCTCAATGGGCTTCAATGGAGGTTAATCGACGATATCTGACAAAGTTAGATGCAAACTCACTCAAATATATGAGAAATGTCGGAATTTGACTTAAAATTGTGAAGGAAGACTTTGAAAATTTTCAATCCACACACACTGACAATCGACTTCAATGGGCTTCAATTGATGTTTATCGACGATATCGGAGAATGTTAGATGCAAACTCACTCAAATATATAAGAAATGTTGAAATTCGACTTCAAATTAGGAAGATAGACTTTAAAAATTTTCAATCAACACAAAGTGACAGTTGACCTCAATGGGCTTCAATGGATGTTAATCGACGATATCTGACAAAGTTAGATGCAAACTCACTCAAATATATGAGAAATGTTGGAATTTGACTTAAAATTAGGAAGGAAGACTTTGAAAACTTTCAATCAACACAAAGTGACAATCGACCTCAATGGGCTTCAGTTGATGTTAATCGACGATATCTGACAAAGTTAGATGCAAACTCACTCAAATATATGAGAAATGTTCAAATTGGACTAAAAAGTAGGATGTTAGATTTTGAAAACTTTCAATCAACACAAACTGACAATCGACCTCAATGGGCTTCAATGGATGTAAATCGACGATATCTGAAAAAGTTAGATGCAAACTCACTCAAATATATAAGAAATGTTGAAATTTGACTTCAAATTAGGAAGATCGACTTTGAAAATGTTCAATCAACACAAACTGACAAGCGACCTCAATGGGCTTCATTGGATGTAAATCGACGATGTCTGACAAAGTTAGATGCAAACTCACTCAAATATATAAGAAATGTTGAAATTTGACTTCAAATTAGAAAGATAGATTTTGAAAATTTTCAATCAACACAAACTGACAATCGACCTCAATGGGCTTCAATGGATGTTAATCGACGATATCTGACAAAGTTAGATGCAAACTCAATCAAATATATGAGAAATGTTGAAATTCGACTACAAAGTAGGATTAGACTTTGGAAATTTTTAATCAACACAAACTGACAATCGACCTCAATGGGCTTCAATGGAGGTTAATCGACGATATCTGACAAAGTTAGATGCAAACTCACTCAAATATATGAGAAATGTTGGAATTTGACTTAAAATTGTGAAGGAAGACTTTGAAAATTTTCAATCAACACACACTGACAATCGACCTCAATGGGCTTCAATTGATGTTTATCGACGATATCTGAGAAAGTTAGATGCAAACTCACTCAAATATATAAGAAATGTTGAAATTTGACTTCAAATTAGGAAGATCGACTTTGAAAATGTTCAATCAACACAAACTGACAATCGACCTCAATGGGCTTCATTGGATGTAAATCGACGATGTCTGACAAAGTTAGATGCAAACTCACTCAAATATATGAGAAATGTTGGAATTTGACTTAAAATTAGGAAGGAAGACTTTGAAAATTTTCAATCAACACAAAGTGACAATCGACCTCAATGGGCTTCAATGGATGTAAATCGACGATGTCTGAAAAAGTAAGATGCAATCTCACTCAAATATATGAGAAATGTTAAAATTCGACTACAAAGTAGGATGTTAGACTTTGAAAATTTTCAATCAACAAAAAGTGACAATCGACCTCAAAGGTCTTCAATGGATGTAAATCGACGATATCTGACAAAGTTAGATGCAAACCCACTCAAATATATAAGAAATGTTGAAATTTGACTTCAAATTAGGAAGATAGATTTTGAAAATTTTCAATCAACACAAACTGACAGTCGACCTCAATGGGCTTCATTGGATGTAAATCGACGATATCTGAAAAAGTTAGATGCAAACTCACTCAAATATAAAAGAAATGTTGAAATTTGACTTCAAATTAGGAAGATCGACTTTGAAAATGTTCAATCAACACAAACTGACAATCGACCTCAATGGGCTTCATTGGATGTAAATCGACGATGTCAGACAAAGTTAGATGCAAACTCACTCAAATATATAAGAAATGTTGAAATTTGACTTCAAATTAGAAAGATAGATTTTGAAAATTTTCAATCAACACAAACTGACAATCGACCTCAATGGGCTTCAATGGATGTTAATCGACGATATCTGACAAAGTTAGATGCAAACTCAATCAAATATATGAGAAATGTTGAAATTCGACTACAAAGTAGGATTAGACTTTGGAAATTTTTAATCAACACAAAGTGACAATCGACCTCAATGGGCTTCAATGGATGTAAATCGACGATATCTGAAAAAGTTAGATGCAAACTCACTCAAATATATAAGAAATGTTGAAATTTGACTTCAAATTAGGAAGATCGACTTTGAAAATGTTCAATCAACACAAACTGACAATCGACCTCAATGGGCTTCATTGGATGTAAATCGACGATGTCTGACAAAGTTAGATGCAAACTCACTCAAATATATAAGAAATGTTGAAATTTGACTACAAAGTAGGATTAGACTTTGGAAATTTTCAATCAACACAAACTGACAATCGACCTCAATGGGCTTCAATGGATGTTAATCGACGATATCTGACAAAGTTAGATGCAAACTCAATCAAATATATGAGAAATGTTGAAATTCGACTACAAAGTAGGATTAGACTTTGGAAATTTTTAATCAACACAAACTGACAATCGACCTCAATGGGCTTCAATGGATGTAAATCGACGATATCTGACAAAGTTAGATACAAACTCACTCAAATATATGAGAAATGTTGAAATTCGACTAAAAAGTAGGATGTTAGATTTTGAAAACTTTCAATCAACACAAACTGACAATCGACCTCAATGGGCTTCAATGGATGTAAATCGACGATATCTGAAAAAGTAAGATGCAATTTCACTCAAATATATGAGAAATGTTAAAATTCGACTACAAAGTAGGATGTTAGACTTTGAAAATTTTCAATCAACAAAAAGTGACAATCGACCTCAAAGGTCTTCAATGGATGTAAATCGACGATATCTGACAAAGTTAGATGCAAACCCACTCAAATATATAAGAAATGTTGAAATTTGACTTCAAATTAGGAAGATAGATTTTGAAAATTTTCAATCAACACAAACTGACAGTCGACCTCAATGGGCTTCAATGGATGTTAATCGACGATATCTGACAAAGTTAGATGCAAACTCACTCGAATATATAAAAAATGTTGAAATTTGACTTCAAATTAGAAAGATAGATTTTGAAAATTTTCAATCAACACAAACTGACAATCGACCTCAATGGGCTTCAATGGATGTTAATCGACGATATCTGAAAAAGTTAGATGCAAACTCACTCAAATATATAAGAAATGTTGAAATTTGACTTCAAATTAGAAAGATAGATTTTGAAAATTTTCAATCAACACAAACTGACAATCGACCTCAATGGGCTTCAATGGATGTTAATCGACGATATCTTACAAAGTTAGATGCAAACTCAATCAAATATATGAGAAATGTTGAAATTCGACTACAAAGTAGGATTAGACTTTGGAAATTTTTAATCAACACAAAGTGACAATCGACCTCAATGGGCTTCAATGGATGTTAATCGACGATATCTGGCAAAGTTAGATGCAAACTCACTCAAATATATGAGAAATGTTGAAATTAGACTACAAAGTAGGATTAGACTTTGGAAATTTTTAATCAACACAAAGTGACAATTGACCTCAATGGGCTTCATTGGATGTTAATCGACGATATCTGGCAAAGTTAGATGCAAACTCACTCAAATATATAAGAAATGTTGAAATTCGACTACAAAGTAGGATGTTAGATTTTGAAAACTTTCAATCAACACAAACTGACAATCTACCTCAATGGGCTTCAATGGATGTTAATCGACGATATCTGAAAAAGTTAGATGCAAGCTCACTCAAATATATAAGAAATGTTGAAATTTGACTTCAAATTAGGAAGATAGACTTCGAAAATTTTCAATCAACACAAACTGACAATCGACCTCAATGGGCTTCAATGGATGTTAATCGACGATCTCTGACAAGTTAGATGCAAACTCAATGAAATATATAAGAAATGTTGAAATTTGACTTCAAATTAGGAAGATAGACTTTGAAAATTTTCAATCAACACAAACTGACAATCGACCTCAATGGGCTTCAATGGATGTTAATCGACGATATCTGACAAGTTAGATGCAAACTCAATCAAATATATAAGAAATGTTGAAATTTGACTTCAAATTAGGAAGATAGACTTAGAAAATTTTCAATCAACACAAACTGACAATCGACCTCAATGGGCTTCAATGGATGTTAATCGACTATATCTGACAAAGTTAGATGCAAACTCACTCAAATATATAAGAAATGTTGAAATTTGACTTCAAATTAGGAAGATAGATTTTGAAAATTTTTAATCAACACAAAGTGACAATCGACCTCAAACGGCTCCAATGGATGTTAATCGACGATATCTGACAAAGTTAGATGCAAACCCACTCAAATATATAAGAAATGTTGAAATTTGACTTCAAATTAGGAAGATAGATTTTGAAAATTTTCAATCAACACAAACTGACAGTCGACCTCAATGGGCTTCAATGGATGTTAATCGACGATATCTGACAAAGTTAGATGCAAACTCACTCAAATATATAAGAAATGTTGAAATTTGACTTCAAATTAGGAAGATAGATTTTGAAAATTTTCAATCAACACAAACTGACAATCGACCTCAATGGGCTTCAATGGATGTTAATCGACTATATCTGACAAAGTTAGATGCAAACTCACTCAAATATATAAGAAATGTTGAAATTTGACTTCAAATTAGGAAGATAGATTTTGAAAATTTTCAATCAACACAAACTGACAATCGACCTCGTTGGGCTTCAATGGATGTTAATCGACTATATCCGACAAAGTTAGATGCAAACTCACTCAAATATATAAGAAATGTTGGAATTTGACTTCAAATTAGGAAGATAGACTTTGAAAATTTTCAATCAATACAAACTGAAAATCGACCTCAATGGGCTTCAGTGGATGTTAATCGACGATATCTGACAAAGTTAGATGCTAACTCACTCAAATATATGAGAAATGTTGAAATTCGACTTCAAATTAGGAAGATAGATTTTGAAAATTTTCAATCAACACAAACTGACAATCGACCTCAATGGGCTTCAATGGATGTTAATCGACTATATTTGACAAAGTTAGATGCGAACTCACTCAAATATATAAGAAATGTTGAAATTTGACTTCAAATTAGGAAGATAGACTTTGAAAATTTTCAATCAACACAAACTGACAATCGACCTCAATGGGCTTCAATGGATGTTAATCGACGTTATCTGAAAAAGTTAGATGTAAACTCACTCGAATATATAAGAAATGTTGAAATTTGACTTCAAATTAGGAAGATAGATTTTGAAAATTTTCAATCAACACAAACTGATAATCGACCTCAATGGGTTTCAATGGATGTTAATCGACTATATCTGACAAAGTTAGATGCAAACTCACTCAAATATATAAGAAATTTCGAAATTTGACTTCAAATTAGGAAGATAGACTTTGAAAATTTTCAATCAACACAAACTGACAATCGACCTCAATGGGCTTCAATGGATGTTAATCGACGTTATCTGAAGAAGTTAGATGCAAACTCACTCGAATATATGAGAAATGTTGAAATTTGACTTCAAATTAGGAAGATAGACTTTGAAAATTTTCAATCAACACAAACTGACAATCGACCTCAATGGACTTCAATGGATGTTAATCGACGATATCTGACAAAGCTAGATGCAAACTCAATCAAATATATGAGAAATGTTGAAATTCGACTACAAAGAAGGATTAGACTTTGGAAATTTTTAATCAACACAAAGTGACAATCGACCTCAATGGGCTTCAATGGATGTTAATCGACGATATCTGACAAAGTTAGATGCAAACTCACTCAAATATATGAGAAATGTTGAAATTTGACTTAAAATTAGGAAGATAGACTTTGAAAATTTTCAATCAACACAAAGTGACAATCGACCTCAAAGGGCTTCAATGGATGTAAATCGACGATATCTGAAAAAGTTAGATGCAAATTCACTCAAATATATAAGAAATGTTGATATTTGACTTCAAATTGGGAAGATAGACTTTGAAAATTTTCAATCAACACAAAGTGACAGTCGACCTCAATGAGTTTCAGTTCATGTTAATCGACGATATCTGACAAAGTTAGATGCAAACTCACTCAAATATATGAGAAATGTTGAAATTCGACTAAAAAGTAGGATGTTAGATTTTGAAAACTTTCAATCAACACAAAGTGGCAATCGACCTCAAAGGGCTTCAATGGATATTAATCGACGATATCTGAAAAAGTTAGATGCAATCTCACTCAAATATATGAGAAATGTTGAAATTTGACTTCAAATTAGGTAGATTTTGAAAATTTTCAATCAACACAAACTGACAATCGACCTCAATGGGCTTCAATGGATGTTAATCGACTATATCTGACAAAGTTAGATGCAAACTCACTCAAATATATGAGAAATGTTGGAATTTGACTTAAAATTAGGAAGGAAGACTTTGAAAATTTTCAATCAACACAAACTGACAATCGACCTCAATGGGCTTCATTGGATGTAAATCGACGATATCTGACAAAGTTAGATGCAAACTCACTCAAATATATAAGAAATGTTGAAATTTGACTTCAAATTAGGTAGATAGATTTTGAAAATTTTCAATCAACACAAACTGACAATCGACCTCAATGGGCTTCAATGGATGTTAATCGACTATATCTGACAAAGTTAGATGCAAACTCACTCAAATATATAAGAAATGTTGAAATTTGACTTCAAATTAGGAAGATAGACTTTGAAAATTTTCAATCAACACAAACTGACAATCGATCTCAATGGGCTTCAATGGATGTTAATCGACTATATCTGACAAAGTTAGATGCAAACTCACTCAGATATATAAGAAATGTTGAAATTTGACTTCAAATTAGGAAGATAGACTTTGAAAACTTTCAATCAACACAAACTGACAATCGACCTCAATGGGATTCATTGGATGTAAATCGACGATATCTGACAAAGTTAGATGCAAACTCACTCAAATAAATAAGAAATGTTGAAATTTGTTTTCAAATTAGGAAGATAGATTTTGAAAATTTTCAATCAACACAAGCTGACAATCGACCTCAATGGGCTTCAATGGATGTTAATCGACTATATCTGACAAAGTTAGATGCAAACTCACTCAAATATATAAGAAATGTTGAAATTTGACCTCAAATTAGGAAGATAGATTTTGAAAATTTTCAATCAACACAAAGTGACAATCGACCTCAATGGGCTTCGATGGATGTTAATCGACTATATCTGACAAAGTAAGATGCAAACTCACTCAAATATATAAGAAATGTTGAAATTTGACTACAAATTAGGAAGATAGATTTTGAAAATTTTCAATTAACACAAAGTGACAATCGACCTCAATGGGCTTCAGTGGATGTTAATCGACGATATCTGACAAAGTTAGATGCTAACCCACTCAAATATATGAGAAATGTTGAAATTCTACTACAAAGTAGGATGTTAGACTTCGAAAATTTTTAATCAACACAAAGTGACAATCGACCTCAAAGGGCTTCAATGGATGTTAATCGACGATATCTGACAAAGTTAGATGCAAACTCACTCAAATATATAAGAAATGTTGAAATTTGACTTCAAATTAGGAAGATAGATTTTGAAAATTTTCAATCAACACAAACTGACAATCGACCTCAATGGGCTTCAATGGATGTTAATCGACTATATCTGACAAAGTTAGATGCAAACTCACTCAAATATATAAGAAATGTTGAAATTTGACTTCAAATTAGGAAGATAGACTTTGAAAATTTTCAATCAACACAAACTGACAATCGACCTCAATGGGCTTCATTGGATGTAAATCGACGATATCTGACAAAGTTAGATGCAAACTCACTCAATTATATAAGAAATGTTGAAATTTGACTTCAAATTAGGTAGATAGATTTTGAAAATTTTCAATCAACACAAACTGACAATCGACCTCAATGGGCTTCAATGGATGTTAATCGACTATATCTGACAAAGTTAGATGCAAACTCACTCAAATATATAAGAAATGTTGAAATTTGACTTCAAATTAGGAAGATAGACTTTGAAAATTTTCAATCAACACAAACTGACAATCGATCTCATTGGGCTTCAATGGATGTTAATCGACTATATCTGACAAAGTTAGATGCAAACTCACTCAGATATATAAGAAATGTTGAAATTTGACTTCAAATTAGGAAGATAGACTTTGAAAATTTTCAATCAACACAAACTGACAATCGACCTCAATGGGATTCATTGGATGTAAATCGACGATATCTGACAAAGTTAGATGCAAACTCACTCAAATAAATAAGAAATGTTGAAATTTGTTTTCAAATTAGGAAGATAGATTTTGAAAATTTTCAATCAACACAAGCTGACAATCGACCTCAATGGGCTTCAATGGATGTTAATCGACTATATCTGACAAAGTTAGATGCAAACTCACTCAAATATATAAGAAATGTTGAAATTTGACCTCAAATTAGGAAGATAGATTTTGAAAATTTTCAATCAACACAAACTGACAATCGACCTCAATGGGCTTCGATGGATGTTAATCGACTATATCTGACAAAGTAAGATGCAAACTCACTCAAATATATAAGAAATGTTGAAATTTGACTACAAATTAGGAAGATAGATTTTGAAAATTTTCAATTAACACAAAGTGACAATCGACCTCAATGGGCTTCAGTGGATGTTAATCGACGATATCTGACAAAGTTAGATGCTAACTCACTCAAATATATGAGAAATGTTGAAATTCTACTACAAAATAGGATGTTAGACTTCGAAAATTTTTAATCAACACAAAGTGACTATCGACCTCAAAGGGCTTCAATGGATGTTAATCGACGATATCTGACAAAGTTAGATGCAAACTCACTCAAATATATAAGAAATGTTGAAATTTGACTTCAAATTAGGAAGATAGATTTTGGAAATTTTCAATCAACACAAACTGACAATCGACCTCAATGGGCTTCAATGGATGTTAATCGACGATATCTGAAAAAGTAAGATGCATTCTCACTCAAATATATGAGAAATGTTGAAATTCTACTACAAAGTAGGATGTTAGACTTTGAAAATTTTTAATCAACACAAAGTGACAATCGACCTCAAAGGGCTTCAATGGATGTTAATCGACGATATCTGACAAAGTTAGATGCAAACTCACTCAAATATATAAGAAATGTTGAAATTTGTTTTCAAATTAGGAAGATAGATTTTGAAAATTTTCAATCAACACAAACTGACAATCGACCTCAATGGGCTTCAATGGATGTTAATCGACTATATCTGACAAAGTTAGATGCAAACTCACTCAAATATATAAGAAATGTTGAAATTTGACTTCAAATTAGGAAGATAGACTTTGAAAATTTTCAATCAACACAAACTGACAATCGATCTCATTGGGCTTCAATGGATGTTAATCGACTATATCTGACAAAGTTAGATGCAAACTCACTCAGATATATAAGAAATGTTGAAATTTGACTTCAAATTAGGAAGATAGACTTTGAAAATTTTCAATCAACACAAACTGACAATCGACCTCAATGGGATTCATTGGATGTAAATCGACGATATCTGACAAAGTTAGATGCAAACTCACTCAAATAAATAAGAAATGTTGAAATTTGTTTTCAAATTAGGAAGATAGATTTTGAAAATTTTCAATCAACACAAGCTGACAATCGACCTCAATGGGCTTCAATGGATGTTAATCGACTATATCTGACAAAGTTAGATGCAAACTCACTCAAATATATAAGAAATGTTGAAATTTGACCTCAAATTAGGAAGATAGATTTTGAAAATTTTCAATCAACACAAACTGACAATCGACCTCAATGGGCTTCGATGGATGTTAATCGACTATATCTGACAAAGTAAGATGCAAACTCACTCAAATATATAAGAAATGTTGAAATTTGACTACAAATTAGGAAGATAGATTTTGAAAATTTTCAATTAACACAAAGTGACAATCGACCTCAATGGGCTTCAGTGGATGTTAATCGACGATATCTGACAAAGTTAGATGCTAACTCACTCAAATATATGAGAAATGTTGAAATTCTACTACAAAATAGGATGTTAGACTTCGAAAATTTTTAATCAACACAAAGTGACTATCGACCTCAAAGGGCTTCAATGGATGTTAATCGACGATATCTGACAAAGTTAGATGCAAACTCACTCAAATATATAAGAAATGTTGAAATTTGACTTCAAATTAGGAAGATAGATTTTGGAAATTTTCAATCAACACAAACTGACAATCGACCTCAATGGGCTTCAATGGATGTTAATCGACGATATCTGAAAAAGTAAGATGCATTCTCACTCAAATATATGAGAAATGTTGAAATTCTACTACAAAGTAGGATGTTAGACTTTGAAAATTTTTAATCAACACAAAGTGACAATCGACCTCAAAGGGCTTCAATGGATGTTAATCGACGATATCTGACAAAGTTAGATGCAAACTCACTCAAATATATAAGAAATGTTGAAATTTGTTTTCAAATTAGGAAGATAGATTTTGAAAATTTTCAATCAACACAAGCTGACAATCGACCTCAAACGGCTTCAATGGATGTAAATCGACGATATCTGACAAAGTTAGATGCAAATTCACTCAAATATATAAGAAATGTTGAAATTTGACATCAAATTAGGAAGATAGACTTTGAAAATTTTCAATCAACACAAACTGACAATCGACCTCAATGGGCTTCAATGGATGTTAATCGACGATATCTGACAAAGTAAGATGCAAATTCACTCAAATATATGAGAAATGTTGGAATTTGACTACAAATTAGGAAGATAGATTTTGGAAATTTTCAATCAACACAAACTTACAATCGACCTCAATGGGCTTCAGTGGATGTTAATCGACGATATCTGACAAAGTTAGATGCTAACTCACTCAAATATATGAGAAATGTTGAAATTTGACTTCAAATTAGGTAGATTTTGAAAATTTTCAATCAACACAAACTGACAATCGACCTCAATGGGCTTCAGTGGATGTTAATCGACGATATCTGACAAAGTTAGATGCTAACTCACTCAAATATATGAGAAATGTTGAAATTCTACTACAAAGTAGGATGTTAGACTTCGAAAATTTTTAATCAACACAAAGTGACAATCGACCTCAAAGGGCTTCAATGGATGTTAATCGACGATATCTGACAAAGTTAGATGCAAACTCACTCAAATATATAAGAAATGTTGAAATTTGTTTTCAAATTAGGAAGATAGATTTTGAAAATTTTCAACCAACACAAGCTGACAATCGACCTCAATGGGCTTCAATGGATGTTAATCGACTATATCTGACAAAGTTAGATGCAAACTCACTCAAATATATAAGAAATGTTGAAATTTGACTTCAAATTAGGAAGATAGACTTTGAAAATTTTCAATCAACACAAACTGACAATCGATCTCAATGGGCTTCAATGAATGTTAATCGACTATATCTGACAAAATTAGATGCAAACTCACTCAGATATATAAGAAATGTTGAAATTTGACTTCAAATTAGGAAGATAGACTTTGAAAATTTTCAATCAACACAAACTGACAATCGACCTCAATGGGATTCATTGGATGTAAATCGACGATATCTGACAAAGTTAGATGCAAACTCACTCAAATAAATAAGAAATGTTGAAATTTGTTTTCAAATTAGGAAGATAGACTTTGAAAATTTTCAATCAACACAAACTGACAATCGACCTCAATGGGCTTCAATGGATGTTAATCGACTATATCTGACAAAGTTAAATGCAAACTCACTCAAATATATGAGAAATTTTGAAACTTGACTTAAAATTAGGAAGATAGACTTTGAAAATTTTCAATCAACACAAACTGACAATCGACCTCAATGGGCTTCAATGGATGTTAATCGACGATATCTGACAAGGTTAGATGCAAACTCACTCAAATATATAAGAAATGTTGAAATTTGACATCAAATTAGGAAGATAGATTTTGAAAATTTTCAATCAACACAAAGTGACAATCGACCTCAAACGGCTTCAATGGATGTAAATCGACGATATCTGACAAAGTTAGATGCAAATTCACTCAAATATATAAGAAATGTTGAAATTTGACATCAAATTAGGAAGATAGACTTTGAAAATTTTCAATCAACACAAACTGACAATCGACCTCAATGGGCTTCAATGGATGTTAATCGACGATATCTGACAAAGTAAGATGCAAATTCACTCAAATATATGAGAAATGTTGGAATTTGACTACAAATTAGGAAGATAGATTTTGGAAATTTCCAATCAACACAAACTTACAATCGACCTCAATGGGCTTCAGTGGATGTTAATCGACGATATCTGACAAAGTTAGATGCTAACTCACTCAAATATATGAGAAATGTTGAAATTTGACTTCAAATTAGGTAGATTTTGAAAATTTTCAATCAACACAAACTGACAATCGACCTCAATGGGCTTCAATGGATGTTAATCGACTATATCTGACAAAGTTAGATGCAAACTCACTCAAATATATAAGAAATGTTGAAATTTGACTTCAAATTAGGAAGATAGACTTTGAAAATTTTCAATCAACACAAACTGACAATCGACCTCAATGGGCTTCAATGGATGTTAATCGACTATATCTGACAAAGTTAGATGCAAACTCACTCAAATATATGAGAAATGTTGAAACTTGACTTAAAATTAGGAAGATAGACTTTGAAAATTTTCAATCAACACAAACTGACAATCGACCTCAATGGGCTTCATTGGATGTAAATCGACGATATCTGACAAAGTTAGATGCAAACTCACTCAAATATATAAGAAATGTTGAAATTTGACTTCAAATTAGGAAGATAGACTTTGAAAATTTTCAATCAACACAAACTGACAATCGACCTCAATGGGCTTCAATGGATGTTAATCGACTATATCTGACAAAGTTAGATGCAAACTCACTCAAATATATGAGAAATGTTGAAACTTGACTTAAAATTAGGAAGATAGACTTTGAAAATTTTCAATCAACACAAACTGACAATCGACCTCAATGGGCTTCATTGGATGTAAATCGACGATATCTGACAAAGTTAGATGCAAACTCACTCAATTATATAAGAAATGTTGAAATTTGACTTCAAATTAGGTAGATAGATTTTGAAAATTTTCAATCAACACAAACTGACAATCGACCTCAATGGGCTTCAATGGATGTTAATCGACTATATCTGACAAAGTTAGATGCAAACTCACTCAAATATATAAGAAATGTTGAAATTTGACTTCAAATTAGGAAGATAGACTTTGAAAATTTTCAATCAACACAAACTGACAATCGATCTCAATGGGCTTCAATGGATGTTAATCGACTATATCTGACAAAGTTAGATGCAAACTCACTCAGATATATAAGAAATGTTGAAATTTGACTTCAAATTAGGAAGATAGACTTTGAAAATTTTCAATCAACACAAACTGACAATCGACCTCAATGGGATTCATTGGATGTAAATCGACGATATCTGACAAAGTTAGATGCAAACTCACTCAAATAAATAAGAAATGTTGAAATTTGTTTTCAAATTAGGAAGATAGATTTTGAAAATTTTCAATCAACACAAGCTGACAATCGACCTCAATGGGCTTCAATGGATGTTAATCGACTATATCTGACAAAGTTAGATGCAAACTCACTCAAATATATAAGAAATGTTGAAATTTGACCTCAAATTAGGAAGATAGATTTTGAAAATTTTCAATCAACACAAAGTGACAATCGACCTCAATGGGCTTCGATGGATGTTAATCGACTATATCTGACAAAGTAAGATGCAAACTCACTCAAATATATAAGAAATGTTGAAATTTGACTACAAATTAGGAAGATAGATTTTGAAAATTTTCAATTAACACAAAGTGACAATCGACCTCAATGGGCTTCAGTGGATGTTAATCGACGATATCTGACAAAGTTAGATGCTAACTCACTCAAATATATGAGAAATGTTGAAATTCTACTACAAAGTAGGATGTTAGACTTCGAAAATTTTTAATCAACACAAAGTGACAATCGACCTCAAAGGGCTTCAATGGATGTTAATCGACGATATCTGACAAGGTTAGATGCAAACTCACTCAAATATATAAGAAATGTTGAAATTTGACTTCAAATTAGGAAGATAGACTTTGAAAATTTTCAATCAACACAAACTGACAATCGATCTCAATGGGCTTCAATGGATGTTAATCGACTATATCTGACAAAGTTAGATGCAAACTCACTCAGATATATAAGAAATGTTGAAATTTGACTTCAAATTAGGAAGATAGACTTTGAAAATTTTCAATCAACACAAACTGACAATCGACCTCAATGGGATTCATTGGATGTAAATCGACGATATCTGACAAAGTTAGATGCAAACTCACTCAAATAAATAAGAAATGTTGAAATTTGTTTTCAAATTAGGAAGATAGATTTTGAAAATTTTCAATCAACACAAGCTGACAATCGACCTCAATGGGCTTCAATGGATGTTAATCGACTATATCTGACAAAGTTAGATGCAAACTCACTCAAATATATAAGAAATGTTGAAATTTGACCTCAAATTAGGAAGATAGATTTTGAAAATTTTCAATCAACACAAACTGACAATCGACCTCAATGGGCTTCGATGGATGTTAATCGACTATATCTGACAAAGTAAGATGCAAACTCACTCAAATATATAAGAAATGTTGAAATTTGACTACAAATTAGGAAGATAGATTTTGAAAATTTTCAATTAACACAAAGTGACAATCGACCTCAATGGGCTTCAGTGGATGTTAATCGACGATATCTGACAAAGTTAGATGCTAACTCACTCAAATATATGAGAAATGTTGAAATTCTACTACAAAGTAGGATGTTAGACTTCGAAAATTTTTAATCAACACAAAGTGACAATCGACCTCAAAGGGCTTCAATGGATGTTAATCGACGATATCTGACAAAGTTAGATGCAAACTCACTCAAATATATAAGAAATGTTGAAATTTGACTTCAAATTAGGAAGATAGATTTTGAAAATTTTCAATCAACACAAACTGACAATCGACCTCAATGGGCTTCAATGGATGTTAATCGACGATATCTGAAAAAGTAAGATGCATTCTCACTCAAATATATGAGAAATGTTGAAATTTGAGTTCAAATTAGGAAGATAGACTTTGAAAATTTTTAATCAACACAAACTGACAATCGACCTCAATGGCCTTCAATGGAGGTTAATCGACTATATCTGACAACGTTAAATGCAAACTCACTCAAATATATAAGAAATGTCGAAATTTGACTTCAAATTAGGAAGATAGACTTTGAAAATTTTCAATCAACACAAACTGACAATCGACCTCAATGGGCTTCAATGGATGTTTATCGACGTTATCTGAAAAAGTTAGATGCAAACTCACTCGAATATATAAGAAATGTCGAAATTTGACTTCAAATTAGGAAGATAGACTTTGAAAATTTTCAATCAACACAAACTGACAATCGACCTCAATGGGCTTCAATGGATGTTAATCGACGATATCTGACAAAGTTAGATGCAAACTCACTCAAATATATAAGAAATGTTGAAATTTGAGTTCAAATTAGGAAGATAGACTTTGAAAATTTTTAATCAACACAAACTGACAATCGACCTCAATGGCCTTCAATGGAGGTTAATCGACTATATCTGACAACGTTAAATGCAAACTCACTCAAATATATAAGAAATGTCGAAATTTGACTTCAAATTAGGAAGATAGACTTTGAAAATTTTCAATCAACACAAACTGACAATCGACCTCAATGGGCTTCAATGGATGTTTATCGACGTTATCTGAAAAAGTTAGATGCAAACTCACTCGAATATATAAGAAATGTCGAAATTTGACTTCAAATTAGGAAGATAGACTTTGAAAATTTTCAATCAACACAAACTGACAATCGACCTCAATGGGCTTCAATGGATGTTTATCGACGTTATCTGAAAAAGTAAGATGCATTCTCACTCAAATATATGAGAAATGTTGAAATTTGAGTTCAAATTAGGAAGATAGACTTTGAAAATTTTCAATCAACACAAACTGACAATCGACCTCAATGGCCTTCAATGGAGGTTAATCGACTATATCTGACAACGTTAAATGCAAACTCACTCAAATATATAAGAAATGTCGAAATTTGACTTCAAATTAGGAAGATAGACTTTGAAAATTTTCAATCAACACAAACTGACAATCGACCTCAATGGGCTTCAATGGATGTTTATCGACGTTATCTGAAAAAGTTAGATGCAAACTCACTCGAATATATAAGAAATGTCGAAATTTGACTTCAAATTAGGAAGATAGACTTTGAAAATTTTCAATCAACACAAACTGACAATCGACCTCAATGGGCTTCAATGGATGTTTATCGACGTTATCTGAAAAAGTAAGATGCATTCTCACTCAAATATATAAGAAATGTTGAAATTTGAGTTCAAATTAGGAAGATAGACTTTGAAAATTTTCAATCAACACAAACTGACAATCGACCTCAATGGGCTTCAATGGATGTTAATCGACGATATCTGACAAAGTTAGATGCAAACTCACTCAAATATATAAGAAATGTTGAAATTTGAGTTCAAATTAGGAAGATAGACTTTGAAAATTTTTAATCAACACAAACTGACAATCGACCTCAATGGCCTTCAATGGAGGTTAATCGACTATATCTGACAACGTTAAATGCAAACTCACTCAAATATATAAGAAATGTCGAAATTTGACTTCAAATTAGGAAGATAGACTTTGAAAATTTTCAATCAACACAAACTGACAATCGACCTCAATGGGCTTCAATGGATGTTTATCGACGTTATCTGAAAAAGTTAGATGCAAACTCACTCGAATATATAAGAAATGTCGAAATTTGACTTCAAATTAGGAAGATAGACTTTGAAAATTTTCAATCAACACAAACTGACAATCGACCTCAATGGGCTTCAATGGATGTTAATCGACGTTATCTGACAAAGTTAGATGCAAACTCAATCAAATATATAAGAAATGTCGAAATTTGACTTCAAATTAGGAAGATAGACTTTGAAAATTTTCAATCAACACAAACTGACAATCGACCTCAATGGGCTTCAATGGATGTTAATCGACGTTATCTGAAAAAGTTAGATGTAAACTCACTCGAATATATAAGAAATGTTGAAATTTGACTTCAAATTAGGAAGATAGATTTTGAAAATTTTCAATCAACACAAACTGACAATCGACCTCAATGGGCTTCAATGGATGTTAATCGACTATATCTGACAAAGTTAGATGCAAACTCACTCAAATATATAAGAAATGTTGAAATTTGACTTCAAATTAGGAAGATAGACTTTGAAAATTTTCAATCAACACAAACTGACAATCGACCTCAATGGGCTTCAATGGATGTTTATAGACGTTATCTGAAAAAGTTAGATGCAAACTCACTCGAATATATAAGGAATGTCGAAATTTGACTTCAAATTAGGAAGATAGACTTTGAAAATTTTCAATCAACACAAACTGACAATCGACCTCAATGGGCTTCAATGGATGTTAATCGACGATATCTGACAAAGTTAGATGCAAACTCACTCAAATATATGAGAAATGTTGAAATTCGACTACAAAGTAGGATTAGACTTTGAAAATTTTTAATCAACACAAAGTGACAATCGACCTCAATGGGCTTCAATGGATGTTAATCGACGATATCTGACAAAGTTAGATGCAAACTCACTCAAATATATGAGAAATGTTGAAATTTGACTTAAAATTAGGAAGATAGACTTTGAAAATTTTCAATCAACACAAAGTGACAATCGACCTCAAAGGGCTTCAATGGATGTAAATCGACGATATCTGAAAAAGTTAGATGCAAATTCACTCAAATATATGAAAATGTTGAAATTTGACTTCAAATTAGGAAGATAGACTTTGAAAATTTTCAATCAACACAAAGTGACAGTCGACCTCAATGGGCTTCAGTGGATGTTAATCGACGATATCTGACAAATTTAGATGCTAACTCACTCAAATATATGAGAAATGTTGAAATTCGACTTCAAATTAGGAAGATAGACTTTGAAAATTTTCAATCAACACAAACTGACAATCGACCTCAATGGGCTTCAATGGATGTTAATCGACGATATCTGAAAAAGTTAGATGCAAACTCACTCAAATATATAAGAAATGTTGAAATTTGTTTTCAAATTAGGAAGATAGATTTTGAAAATTTTCAATCAACACAAACTGACAATCGACCTCAATGGGCTTCATTGGATGTAAATCGACGATATCTGACAAAGTTAGATGCAAACTCACTCAAATATATAAGAAATGTTGAAATTTGTTTTCAAATTAGGAAGATAGATTTTAAAAATTTTCAATCAACACAAACTGACAATCGACCTCAATGGGCTTCAATGGATGTTAATCGACTATATCTGACAAAGTTAGATGCAAACTCACTCAAATATATGAGAAATGTTGAAATTCTACTACAAAGTAGGATGTTAGACTTTGAAAATTTTTAATCAACACAAAGTGACAATCGACGTCAAAGGGCTTCAATGGATGTTAATCGACTATATCTGACAAAGTTAGATACAAACTCATTCAAATATATAAGAAATGTTGAAATTTGACTTCAAATTAGGAAGATAGATTTTGAAAATTTTCAATCAACACAAACTGACAATCGACCTCAATGGGCTTCAATGGATGTTAATCGACTATATCTGACAAAGTTAGATGCAAACTCACTCAAATATATGAGAAATGTTGAAATTTGACTTAAAATTAGGAAGATAGACTTTGAAAATTTTCAATCAACACAAACTGACAATCGACCTCAATGGGCTTCATTGGATGTAAATCGACGATATCTGACAAAGTTAGATGCAAACTCACTCAAATATATAAGAAATGTTGAAATTTGTTTTCAAATTAGGAAGATAGATTTTGAAAATTTTCAATCAACACAAACTGACAATCGACCTCAATGGGCTTCATTGGATGTAAATCGACGATATCTGACAAAGTTAGATGCAAACTCACTCAAATATATAAGAAATGTTGAAATTTGTTTTCAAATTAGGAAGATAGATTTTAAAAATTTTCAATCAACACAAACTGACAATCGACCTCAATGGGCTTCAATGGATGTTAATCGACTATATCTGACAAAGTTAGATGCAAACTCACTCAAATATATGAGAAATGTTGAAATTTGACTTAAAATTAGGAAGATAGACTTTGAAAATTTTCAATCAACACAAACTGACAATCGACCTCAATGGGCTTCATTGGATGTAAATCGACGATATCTGACAAAGTTAGATGCAAACTCACTCAAATATATAAGGAATGTTGAAATTTGTTTTCAAATTAGGAAGATAGATTTTGAAAATTTTCAATCAACACAAACTGACAATCGACGTCAATGGGCTTCAATGGATGTTAATCGACTATATCTGACAAAGTTAGATGCAAACTCACTCAAATATATGAGAAATGTTGAAATTTGACTTAAAATTAGGAAGATAGACTTTGAAAATTTTCAATCAACACAAACTGACAATCGACCTCAATGGGCTTCATTGGATGTAAATCGACGATATCTGACAAAGTTAGATGCAAACTCACTCAAATATATAAGGAATGTTGAAATTTGTTTTCAAATTAGGAAGATAGATTTTGAAAATTTTCAATCAACACAAACTGACAATCGACCTCAATGGGCTTCATTGGATGTAAATCGACGATATCTGACAAAGTTAGATGCAAACTCACTCAAATATATAAGGAATGTTGAAATTTGTTTTCAAATTAGGAAGATAGATTTTGAAAATTTTCAATCAACACAAACTGACAATCGACCTCAATGGGCTTCAATGCATGTTAATCGACTATATCTGACAAAGTAAGATGCAAACTCACTCAAATATATAAGAAATGTTGAAATTTGACTTCAAATTAGGAAGATAGACTTTGAAAATTTTCAATCAACACAAACTGACAATCGACCTCAATGGGCTTCAATGGATGTTAATCGACGATATCTGACAAAGTTAGATGCAATCTCAATCAAATATATGAGAAATGTTGAAATTTGACTACAAAGTAGGATTAGACTTTGGAAATTTTTAATCAACACAGTGACAGTCGACCTCAATGGGCTTCAATGGATGTTAATCGACGATATCTGACTAAGTTAGATGCAAACTCACTCAAAAATATGAGAAATGTTGAAATTTGACTTAAAATTAGGAAGATAGACTTTGAAAATTTTCAATCAACACAAAGTGACAATCGACCTCAAAGGGCTTCAATGGATGTAAATCGACGATATCTGAAAAAGTTAGATGCAAATTCACTAAAATATATAAGAAATGTTGAAATTTGACTTCAAATTAGGAAGATAGACTTCGAAAATTTTCAATCAACACAAACTGACAATCGACCTCAATGGGCTTCAATGGATGTTAATCGACGATATCTGAAAAAGTTAGATGCAAACTCACTCAAATATATGAGAAATGTTGAAATTTGACTTAAAATTAGGAAGATAGACTTTGAAAATTTTCAATCAACACAAAGTGACAATCGACCTCAATGGGCTTCAATGGATGTAAATCGACGATATCTGAAAAAGTTAGATGCAAATTCACTCAAATATATAAGAAATGTTGAAATTTGACTTCAAATTAGGAAGATAGACTTCGAAAATTTTCAATCAACACAAACTGACAATCGACCTCAATGGGCTTCAATGGATGTTAATCGACGATATCTGAAAAAGTAAGATGGAATCTCACTCAAATATATGAGAAATGTTGAAATTCTACTACAAAGTAGGATGTTAGACTTTGAAAATTTTTAATCAACACAAAGTGAGAATCGACGTCAAAGGGCTTCAATGGATGTTAATCGACGATATCTGACAAAGTTAGATGCAAACTCACTCAAATATATAAGAAATGTTGAAATTTGACTTCAAATTAGGAACATAGATTTTGAAAATTTTCAATCAACACAAGCTGACAATCGACCTCAATGGGCTTCAATGGATGTTAATCGACTATATCTGACAAAGTTAGATGCAAACTCACTCAAATATATGAGAAATGTTGAAATTTGACTTAAAATTAGGAAGATAGACTTTGAAAATTTTCAATCAACACAAACTGACAATCGACCTCAATGGGCTTCATTGGATGTAAATCGACGATATCTGACAAAGTTAGATGCAAACTCACTCAAATATATAAGAAATGTTGAAATTTGACTTCAAATTAGGAAGATAGACTTCGAAAATTTTCAAACAACACAAACTGACAATCGACCTCAATGGGCTTCAATGGATGTTAATCGACGATATCTGAAAACGTTAGATGCAAACTCACTCAAATATATGAGAAATGTTGAAATTTGACTTAAAATTAGGAAGATAGACTTTGAAAATTTTCAATCAACACAAAGTGACAATCGACCTCAAAGGGCTTCAATGGATGTAAATCGACGATATCTGAAAAAGTTAGATGCAAATTCACTCAAATATATAAGAAATGTTGAAATTTGACTTCAAATTAGGAAGATAGACTTTGAAAATTTTCAATCAACACAAACTGACAATCGACCTCAATGGGCTTCAATGGATGTTAATCGACGATATCTGAAAAAGTAAGATGGAATCTCACTCAAATATATGAGAAATGTTGAAATTCTACTACAAAGTAGGATGTTAGACTTTGAAAATTTTTAATCAACACAAAGTGACAATCGACGTCAAAGGGCTTCAATGGATGTTAATCGACGATATCTGACAAAGTTAGATGCAAACTCACTCAAATATATAAGAAATGTTGAAATTTGACTTCAAATTAGGAACATAGATTTTGAAAATTTTCAATCAACACAAGCTGACAATCGACCTCAATTGGCTTCAATGGATGTTAATCGACTATATCTGACAAAGTTAGATGCAAACTCACTCAAATATATAAGAAATGTTGAAATTTGACTTAAAATTGGGAAGATAGACTTTGAAAATTTTCAATCAACACAAACTGACAATCGACCTCAATGGGCTTCATTGGATGTAAATCGACGATATCTGACAAAGTTAGATGCAAACTCACTCAAATATATAAGAAATGTTGAAATTTGTTTTCAAATTAGGAAGATAGATTTTGAAAATTTTCAATCAACACCAACTGACAATCGACCTCAATGGGCTTCAATGGATGTTAATCGACTATATCTGACAAAGTTAGATGCAAACTCACTCAAATATATAAGAAATGTTGAAATTTGTTTTCAAATTAGGAAGATAGACTTTGAAAATTTTCAATCAACACAAACTGACAATCGACCTCAATGGGCTTCATTGGATGTGAATCGACGATATCTGACAAAGTTAGATGCAAACTCACTCAAATAAATAAGAAATGTTGAAATTTGTTTTCAAATTAGGAAGATAGATTTTGAAAATTTTCAATCAACACAAACTGACAATCGACCTCAATGGGCTTCAATGGATGTTAATCGACTATATCTGACAAAGTTAGATGCAAACTCACTCAAATATATAAGAAATGTTGAAATTTGACTTCAAATTAGGAAGATAGATTTTGAAAATTTTCAATCAACACAAACTGACAATCGACCTCAATGGGCTTCAATGCATGTTAATCGACTATATCTGACAAAGTAAGATGCAAACTCACTCGAATATATAAGAAATGTTGAAATTTGACTTCAAATTAGGAAGATAGACTTTGAAAATTTTCAATCAACAAAAACTGACAATCGACCTCAATGGGCTTCAATGGATGTTTATCGACGTTATCAGAAAAAGTTAGATGCAAACTCACTCGAATATATAAGAAATGTTGAAATTTGACTTCAAATTAGGAAGATAGACTTTGAAAATTTTCAATCAACACAAACTGACAATCGACCTCAATGGGCTTCAATGGATGTTAATCGACGATATCTGACAAAGTTAGATGCAAACTCACTCAAATATATGAGAAATGTTGAAATTTGACTTAAAATTAGGAAGATAGACTTTGAAAATTTTCAATCAACACAAAGTGACAATCGACCTCAAAGGGCTTCAATGGATGTAAATCGACGTTATCTGACAAAGTTAGATGCAAACTCACTCAAAAATATGAGAAATGTTGAAATTTGACTTCAAATTAGGAAGATAGACTTCGAAAATTTTCAATCAACACAAACTGACAATCGACCTCAATGGGCTTCAATGGATGTTAATCGACGATATCTGAAAAAGTTAGATGCAAACTCACTCAAATATATGAGAAATGTTGAAAATTGACTTAAAATTAGGAAGATAGACTTTGAAAATTTTCAATCAACACAAACTGACAATCGACCTCAATGGGCTTCATTGGATGTAAATCGACGATATCTGACAAAGTTAGATGCAAACTCACTCAAAAATATGAGAAATGTTGAAATTTGACTTAAAATTAGGAAGATAGACTTTGAAAATTTTCAATCAACACAAAGTGACAATCGACCTCAAAGGGCTTCAATGGATGTTAATCGACGATATCTGAAAAAGTTAGATGCAAACTCACTCAAATATATGAGAAATGTTGAAATTTGACTTCAAATTAGGAAGATAGACTTCGAAAATTTTCAATCAACACAAACTGACAGTCGACCTCAATGGGCTTCAATGGATGTTAATCGACGATATCTGAAAAAGTTAGATGCAAACTCACTCAAAAATATGAGAAATGTTGAAATTTGACTTAAAATTAGGAAGATAGACTTTGAAAATTTTCAATCAACACAAACTGACAATCGACCTCAATGGGCTTCATTGGATGTAAATCGACGATATCTGACAAAGTTAGATGCAAACTCACTCAAAAATATGAGAAATGTTGAAATTTGACTTAAAATTAGGAAGATAGACTTTGAAAATTTTCAATCAACACAAAGTGACAATCGACCTCAAAGGGCTTCAATGGATGTAAATCGACGTTATCTGACAAAGTTAGATGCAAACTCACTCAAATATATAAGAAATGTTGAAATTTGACTTCAAATTAGGAAGATAGATTTTGAAAATTTTCAATCAACACAAACTGACAATCGACCTCAATGGGCTTCAATGCATGTTAATCGACTATATCTGACAAAGTAAGATGCAAACTCACTCGAATATATAAGAAATGTTGAAATTTGACTTCAAATTAGGAAGATAGACTTTGAAAATTTTCAATCAACACAAACTGACAATCGACCTCAATGGGCTTCATTGGATGTAAATCGACGATATCTGACAAAGTTAGATGCAAACTCACTCAAAAATATGAGAAATGTTGAAATTTGACTTAAAATTAGGAAGATAGATTTTGAAAATTTTCAATCAACACAAACTGACAATCGACCTCAATGGGCTTCAATGGATGTTAATCGACTATATCTGACAAAGTTAGATGCAAACTCACTCAAATATATAAGAAATGTTGAAATTTGACTTCAAATTAGGAAGATAGATTTTGAAAATTTTCAATCAACACAAACTGACAATCGACCTCAATGGGCTTCAATGCATGTTAATCGACTATATCTGACAAAGTAAGATGCAAACTCACTCGAATATATAAGAAATGTTGAAATTTGACTTCAAATTAGGAAGATAGACTTTGAAAATTTTCAATCAACAAAAACTGACAATCGACCTCAATGGGCTTCAATGGATGTTTATCGACGTTATCAGAAAAAGTTAGATGCAAACTCACTCGAATATATAAGAAATGTTGAAATTTGACTTCAAATTAGGAAGATAGACTTTGAAAATTTTCAATCAACACAAACTGACAATCGACCTCAATGGGCTTCAATGGATGTTAATCGACGATATCTGACAAAGTTAGATGCAAACTCACTCAAATATATGAGAAATGTTGAAATTTGACTTAAAATTAGGAAGATAGACTTTGAAAATTTTCAATCAACACAAAGTGACAATCGACCTCAAAGGGCTTCAATGGATGTAAATCGACGTTATCTGACAAAGTTAGATGCAAACTCACTCAAAAATATGAGAAATGTTGAAATTTGACTTCAAATTAGGAAGATAGACTTCGAAAATTTTCAATCAACACAAACTGACAATCGACCTCAATGGGCTTCAATGGATGTTAATCGACGATATCTGAAAAAGTTAGATGCAAACTCACTCAAATATATGAGAAATGTTGAAAATTGACTTAAAATTAGGAAGATAGACTTTGAAAATTTTCAATCAACACAAACTGACAATCGACCTCAATGGGCTTCATTGGATGTAAATCGACGATATCTGACAAAGTTAGATGCAAACTCACTCAAAAATATGAGAAATGTTGAAATTTGACTTAAAATTAGGAAGATAGACTTTGAAAATTTTCAATCAACACAAAGTGACAATCGACCTCAAAGGGCTTCAATGGATGTTAATCGACGATATCTGAAAAAGTTAGATGCAAACTCACTCAAATATATGAGAAATGTTGAAATTTGACTTCAAATTAGGAAGATAGACTTCGAAAATTTTCAATCAACACAAACTGACAGTCGACCTCAATGGGCTTCAATGGATGTTAATCGACGATATCTGAAAAAGTTAGATGCAAACTCACTCAAAAATATGAGAAATGTTGAAATTTGACTTAAAATTAGGAAGATAGACTTTGAAAATTTTCAATCAACACAAACTGACAATCGACCTCAATGGGCTTCATTGGATGTAAATCGACGATATCTGACAAAGTTAGATGCAAACTCACTCAAAAATATGAGGAATGTTGAAATTTGACTTAAAATTAGGAAGATAGACTTTGAAAATTTTCAATCAACACAAAGTGACAATCGACCTCAAAGGGCTTCAATGGATGTAAATCGACGATATCTGAAAAAGTTAGATGCAAATTCACTCAAATATATAAGAAATGTTGAAATTTGACTTCAAATTAGGAAGATAGACTTCGAAAATTTTCAATCAACACAAACTGACAATCGACCTCAATGGGCTTCAATGGATGTTAATCGACGATATCTGAAAAGGTAAGATGGAATCTCACTCAAATATATGAGAAATGTCGAAATTCTACTACAAAGTAGGATGTTAGACTTTGAAAATTTTTAATCAACACAAAGTGACAATCGACGTCAAAGGGCTTCAATGGATGTTAATCGACGATATCTGGCAAAGTTAGATGCAAACTCACTCAAATATATAAGAAATGTTGAAATTTTACTTCAAATTAGGAACATAGATTTTGAAAATTTTCAATCAACACAAGCTGACAATCGACCTCAATGGGCTTCAATGGATGTTAATCGACTATATCTGACAAAGTTAGATGCAAACTCACTCAAATATATGAGAAATGTTGAAATTTGACTTAAAATTAGGAAGATAGACTTTGAAAATTTTCAATCAACACAAACTGACAATCGACCTCAATGGGCTTCATTGGATGTAAATCGACGATATCTGACAAAGTTAGATGCAAACTCACTCAAATATATAAGAAATGTTGAAATTTGTTTTCAAATTAGGAAGATAGACTTTGAAAATTTTCAATCAACACAAACTGACAATCGACCTCAATGGGCTTCATTGGATGTAAATCGACGATATCTGACAAAGTTAGATGCAAACTCACTCAAATAAATAAGAAATGTTGAAATTTGTTTTCAAATTAGGAAGATAGATTTTGAAAATTTTCAATCAACACAAACTGACAATCGACCTCAATGGGCTTCAATGGATGTTAATCGACTATATCTAACAAAGTTAGATGCAAACTCACTCAAATATATAAGAAATGTTGAAATTTGACTTCAAATTAGGAAGATAGATTTTGAAAATTTTCAATCAACACAAACTGACAATCGACCTCAATGGGCTTCAATGCATGTTAATCGACTATATCTGACAAAGTAAGATGCAAACTCACTCGAATATATAAGAAATGTTGAAATTTGACTTCAAATTAGGAAGATAGACTTTGAAAATTTTCAATCAACACAAACTGACAATCGACCTCAATGGGCTTCAATGGATGTTAATCGACGATATCTGACAAAGTTAGATGCAATCTCAATCAAATATATGAGAAATGTTGAAATTTGACTACAAAGTAGGATTAGACTTTAGAAATTTTTAATCAACACAAAGTGACAATCGACCTCAATGGGCTTCAATGGATGTTAATCGACGATATCTGACAAAGTTAGATGCAAACTCACTCAAATATATGAGAAATGTTGAAATTTGACTTAAAATTAGGAAGATAGACTTTGAAAATTTTCAATCAACACAAAGTGACAATCGACCTCAAAGGGCTTCAATGGATGTAAATCGACGTTATCTGAAAGAGTTAGATGCAAATTCACTCAAATATACAAGAAATGTTGGAATTTGACTTCAAATTAGGAAGATAGACTTCGAAAATTTTGAATCAACACAAACTGACAATCGACCTCAATGGGCTTCAGTGGATGTTAATCGACGATATCTGAGAAAGTTAGATGCAAACTCACTCAAATATATAAGAAATGTTGAAATTTGACTTCAAATTAGGAAGATAGATTTTGAAAATTTTCTATCAACACAAACTGACAATCGACCTCAATGGGCTTCAATGGATGTTAATCGACTATATCTGACAAAGTTAGATGCAAACTCACTCAAATATATAAGAAATGTTGAAATTTGACTTCAAATTAGGAAGATAGACTTTGAAAATTTTCAATCAACACAAACTGACAATCGACCTCAATGGGCTTCAATGGATGTTAATCGACGATATCTGAAAAAGTTAGATGCAAACTCACTCAAAAATATGAGAAATGTTGAAATTTGACTTAAAATTAGGAAGATAGACTTTGAAAATTTTCAATCAACACAAACTGACAATCGACCTCAATGGGCTTCATTGGATGTAAATCGACGATATCTGACAAAGTTAGATGCAAACTCACTCAAAAATATGAGAAATGTTGAAATTTGACTTAAAATTAGGAAGATGGACTTTGAAAATTTTCAATCAACACAAAGTGACAATCGACCTCAAAGGGCTTCAATGGATGTAAATCGACGATATCTGAAAAAGTTAGATGCAAATTCACTCAAATATATAAGAAATGTTGAAATTTGACTTCAAATTAGGAAGATAGACTTCGAAAATTTTCAATCAACACAAACTGACAATCGACCTCAATGGGCTTCAATGGATGTTAATCGACGATATCTGAAAAAGTTAGATGCAAACTCACTCAAATATATGAGAAATGTTGAAATTTGACTTAAAATTAGGAAGATAGACTTTGAAAATTTTCAATCAACACAAAGTGACAATCGACCTCAAAGGGCTTCAATGGATGTAAATCGACGATATCTGAAAAAGTTAGATGCAAATTCACTCAAATATATAAGAAATGTTGAAATTTGACTTCAAATTAGGAAGATAGACTTTGAAAATTTTCAATCAACACAAACTGACAATCGACCTCAATGGGCTTCAATGGATGTTAATCGACGATATCTGAAAAAGTAAGATGGAATCTCACTCAAATATATGAGAAATGTTTAAATTCTACTACAAAGTAGGATGTTAGACTTTGAAAATTTTTAATCAACACAAAGTGACAATCGACGTCAAAGGGCTTCAATGGATGTTAATCGACGATATCTGACAAAGTTAGATGCAAACTCACTCAAATATATAAGAAATGTTGAAATTTGACTTCAAATTAGGAACATAGATTTTGAAAATTTTCAATCAACACAAGCTGACAATCGACCTCAATGGGCTTCAATGGATGTTAATCGACTATATCTGACAAAGTTAGATGCAAACTCACTCAAATATATAAGAAATGTTGAAATTTGACTTAAAATTAGGAAGATAGACTTTGAAAATTTTCAATCAACACAAACTGACAATCGACCTCAATGGGCTTCATTGGATGTAAATCGACGATATCTGACAAAGTTAGATGCAAACTCACTCAAATATATAAGAAATGTTGAAATTTGACTTCAAATTAGGAAGATAGACTTCGAAAATTTTCAATCAACCCAAACTGACAATCGACCTCAATGGGCTTCAATGGATGTTAATCGACGATATCTGAAAAAGTTAGATGCAAACTCACTCAAATATATGAGAAATGTTGAAATTTGACTTAAAATTAGGAAGATAGACTTTGAAAATTTTCAATCAACACAAAGTGACAATCGACCTCAAAGGGCTTCAATGGATGTAAATCGACGATATCTGAAAAAGTTAGATGCAAATTCACTCAAATATATAAGAAATGTTGAAATTTGACTTCAAATTAGGAAGATAGACTTTGAAAATTTTCAATCAACACAAACTGACAATCGACCTCAATGGGCTTCAATGGATGTTAATCGACGATATCTGAAAAGGTAAGATGGAATCTCACTCAAATATATGAGAAATGTCGAAATTCTACTACAAAGTAGGATGTTAGACTTTGAAAATTTTTAATCAACACAAAGTGACAATCGACGTCAAAGGGCTTCAATGGATGTTAATCGACGATATCTGGCAAAGTTAGATGCAAACTCACTCAAATATATAAGAAATGTTGAAATTTTACTTCAAATTAGGAACATAGATTTTGAAAATTTTCAATCAACACAAGCTGACAATCGACCTCAATGGGCTTCAATGGATGTTAATCGACTATATCTGACAAAGTTAGATGCAAACTCACTCAAATATATGAGAAATGTTGAAATTTGACTTAAAATTAGGAAGATAGACTTTGAAAATTTTCAATCAACACAAACTGACAATCGACCTCAATGGGCTTCATTGGATGTAAATCGACGATATCTGACAAAGTTAGATGCAAACTCACTCAAATATATAAGAAATGTTGAAATTTGTTTTCAAATTAGGAAGATAGACTTTGAAAATTTTCAATCAACACAAACTGACAATCGACCTCAATGGGCTTCATTGGATGTAAATCGACGATATCTGACAAAGTTAGATGCAAACTCACTCAAATAAATAAGAAATGTTGAAATTTGTTTTCAAATTAGGAAGATAGATTTTGAAAATTTTCAATCAACACAAACTGACAATCGACCTCAATGGGCTTCAATGGATGTTAATCGACTATATCTAACAAAGTTAGATGCAAACTCACTCAAATATATAAGAAATGTTGAAATTTGACTTCAAATTAGGAAGATAGATTTTGAAAATTTTCAATCAACACAAACTGACAATCGACCTCAATGGGCTTCAATGCATGTTAATCGACTATATCTGACAAAGTAAGATGCAAACTCACTCGAATATATAAGAAATGTTGAAATTTGACTTCAAATTAGGAAGATAGACTTTGAAAATTTTCAATCAACACAAACTGACAATCGACCTCAATGGGCTTCAATGGATGTTAATCGACGATATCTGACAAAGTTAGATGCAATCTCAATCAAATATATGAGAAATGTTGAAATTTGACTACAAAGTAGGATTAGACTTTGGAAATTTTTAATCAACACAAAGTGACAATCGACCTCAATGGGCTTCAATGGATGTTAATCGACGATATCTGACAAAGTTAGATGCAAACTCACTCAAATATATGAGAAATGTTGAAATTTGACTTAAAATTAGGAAGATAGACTTTGAAAATTTTCAATCAACACAAAGTGACAATCGACCTCAAAGGGCTTCAATGGATGTAAATCGACGTTATCTGAAAGAGTTAGATGCAAATTCACTCAAATATACAAGAAATGTTGGAATTTGACTTCAAATTAGGAAGATAGATTTTGAAAATTTTCTATCAACACAAACTGACAATCGACCTCAATGGGCTTCAATGGATGTTAATCGACTATATCTGACAAAGTTAGATGCAAACTCACTCAAATATATAAGAAATGTTGAAATTTGACTTCAAATTAGGAAGATAGACTTTGAAAATTTTCAATCAACACAAACTGACAATCGACCTCAATGGGCTTCAGTGGATGTTAATCGACGATATCTGAGAAAGTTAGATGCAAACTCACTCAAATATATAAGAAATGTTGAAATTTGACTTCAAATTAGGAAGATAGATTTTGAAAATTTTCTATCAACACAAACTGACAATCGACCTCAATGGGCTTCAATGGATGTTAATCGACTATATCTGACAAAGTTAGATGCAAACTCACTCAAATATATAAGAAATGTTGAAATTTGACTTCAAATTAGGAAGATAGACTTTGAAAATTTTCAATCAACACAAACTGACAATCGACCTCAATGGGCTTCAATAGATGTTAATCGACGATATCTGAATAAGTTAGATGCATACTCAATCAAATATATGAGAAATGTTGAAATTTGACTACAAAGTATGATTAGACTTTGGAAATTTTTAATCAACACAAAGTGACAATCGACCTCAATGGGCTTCAATGGATGTTAATCGACGATATCTGACAAAGTTAGATGCAAACTCACTCAAATATATGAGAAATGTTGAAATTTGACTTAAAATTAGGAAGATAGACATTGAAAATATTCAATCAACACAAAGTGACAATCGACCTCAAAGGGCTTCAATGGATGTAAATCGACGATATCTGAAAAAGTTAGATGCAAATTCACTCAAATATATAAGAAATGTTGAAATTTGACTTCAAATTAGGAAGATAGACTTCGAAAATTTTCAATCAACACAAACTGACAATCGACCTCAATGGGCTTCAATGGATGTTAATCGACTATATCTGACAAAGTTAGATGCAAATTCACTCAAATATATAAGAAATGTTGAAATTTGACTTCAAATTTGGAAGATAGACTTTGAAAATTTTCAATCAACACAAAGTGACAATCGACCTCAAAGGGCTTCAATGGATGTAAATCGACGATATCTGACAAAGTTAGATGCAAATTCACTCAAATATATAAGAAATGTTGAAATTTGACTTCAAATTAGGAAGGAAGACTTTGAAAATTTTCAATCAACACAAAGTGACAGTCGACCTCAATCGGCTTCAATGGATGTTAATCGACGATATCTGACAAAGTTAGATGCAAACTCACTCAAATATATGAGAAATGTTGAAATTCGACTAAAAAGTAGGATGTTAGATTTTGAAAACTTTCAATCAACACAAAGTGACAATCGACCTCAAAGGGCTTCAATGGATGTAAATCGACGATATCTGACAAAGTTAGATGCAAGCTCACTCAAATATATAAGAAATGTTGAAATTTGACTTCAAATTTGGAAGATAGACTTTGAAAATTTTCAATCAACACAAACTGACAATCGACCTCAATGGGCTTCAATGGATGTTAATCGACGATATCTGACAAAGTTAGATGCAAACTCACTCAAATATATGAGAAATGTTGAAATTTGACTTAAAATTAGGAAGATAGACTTTGAAAATTTTCAATCAACACAAAGTGACAATCGACCTCAAAGGGCTTCAATGGATGTAAATCGACGATATCTGAAAAAGTTAGATGCAAATTCACTCAAATATACAAGAAATGTTGGAATTTGACTTCAAATTAGGAAGATAGACTTCGAAAATTTTGAATCAACACAAACTGACAATCGACCTCAATGGGCTTCAATGGATGTTAATCGACGATATCTGAGAAAGTTAGATGCAAACTCACTCAAATATATAAGAAATGTTGAAATTTGACTTCAAATTAGGAAGATAGATTTTGAAAATTTTCTATCAACACAAACTGACAATCGACCTCAATGGGCTTCAATGGATGTTAATCGACTATATCTGACAAAGTTAGATGCAAACTCACTCAAATATATAAGAAATGTTGAAATTTGACTTCAAATTAGGAAGATAGACTTTGAAAATTTTCAATCAACACAAACTGACAATCGACCTCAATGGGCTTCAATGGATGTTAATCGACGATATCTGACAAAGTTAGATGCATACTCAATCAAATATATGAGAAATGTTGAAATTTGACTACAAAGTATGATTAGACTTTGGAAATTTTTAATCAACACAAAGTGACAATCGACCTCAATGGGCTTCAATGGATGTTAATCGACGATATCTGACAAAGTTAGATGCAAACTCACTCAAATATATGAGAAATGTTGAAATTTGACTTAAAATTAGGAAGATAGACTTTGAAAATTTTCAATCAACACAAAGTGACAATCGACCTCAAAGGGCTTCAATGGATGTAAATCGACGATATCTGAAAAAGTTAGATGCAAATTCACTAAAATATATAAGAAATGTTGAAATTTGACTTCAAATTAGGAAGATAGATTTTGAAAATTTTCAATCAACACAAACTGACAATCGACCTCAATGGGCTTCAGTGGATGTTAATCGACGATATCTGAGAAAGTTAGATGCAAACTCACTCAAATATATAAGAAATGTTGAAATTTGACTTCAAATTAGGAAGATAGACTTTGAAAATTTTCAATCAACACAAACTGACAATCGACCTCAATGGGCTTCAGTGGATGTTAATCGACTATATCTGACAAAGTTAGATGCAAACTCACTCAAATATATAAGAAATGTTGAAATTTGACTTCAAATTAGGAAGATAGACTTTGAAAATTTTCAATCAACATAAACTGACAATCGACCTCAATGGGCTTCAATGGATGTTAATCGACTATATCTGACAAAGTTAGATGCAAATTCACTCAAATATATAAGAAATGTTGAAATTTGACTTCAAATTTGGAAGATAGACTTTGAAAATTTTCAATCAACACAAAGTGACAATCGACCTCAAAGGGCTTCAATGGATGTAAATCGACGATATCTGACAAAGTTAGATGCAAATTCACTCAAATATATAAGAAATGTTGAAATTTGACTTCAAATTAGGAAGGAAGACTTTGAAAATTTTCAATCAACACAAAGTGACAGTCGACCTCAATCGGCTTCAATGGATGTTAATCGACGATATCTGACAAAGTTAGATGCTAACTCACTCAAATATATGAGAAATGTTGAAATTCGACTTCAAATTAGGAAGATAGACTTTGAAAATTATCAATCAACACAAACTGACAATCGACCTCAATGGGCTTCAGTGGATGTTAATCGACGATATCTGACAAAGTTAGATGCAAACTCACTCAAATATATGAGAAATGTTGAAATTTGACTTCAAATTAGGAAGATAGACTTTGAAAATTTTCAATCAACACAAAGTGACAGTCGACCTCAATCGGCTTCAATGGATGTTAATCGACGATATCTGACAAAGTTAGATGCAAGCTCACTCAAATATATGAGAAATGTTGAAATTCGACTTCAAATTAGGAACATAGACTTTGAAAATTTTCAATCAACACAAACTGACAATAGACCTCAATGGGCTTCAGTGGATGTTAATCGACGATATCTGACAAAGTTAGATGGTAACTCACTCAAATATATGAGAAATGTTGAAATTCGACTTCAAATTAGGAAGATAGACTTTGAAAATTTTCAATCAACACAAACTGACAATCGACCTCAATGGGCTTCAATGGATGTTAATCGACGATATCTGAAAAAGTTAGATGCAATCTCACTGAAATATATGGGAAATGTTGAAATTCTACTACAAAGTAGGATGTTAGACTTTGAAAATTTTTAATCAACACAAAGTGACAATCGACCTCAAAGGGCTTCAATGGATGTTAATCGACGATATCTGACAAAGTTAGATGCGAACTCACTCAAATATATAAGAAATGTTGAAATTTGACTTCAAAGTAGGATGTTAGACTTTGAAAATTTTCAATCAACACAAACTGACAATCGACCTCAATGGGCTTCAATGGATGTTAATCGACGAAATCTGACAAAGTTAGATGCAAACTCACTCAAATATATAAGAAATGTTGAACTTTGACTTCAAATTAGGAAGATAGACTTTGAAAATTTTCAATCAACACAAACTTACTATCGACCTCAATGGGCTTCAATGGATGTTAATCGACGATATCTGAAAAAGTTACATGCAATCTCACTCAAATATATGAGAAATGTTGAAATTCTACTAAAAAGTAGGATGTTAGACTTTGAAAATTTTTAATCAACACAAAGTGACAATCGACCTCAAAGGGCTTCAATGGATGTTAATCGACGTTATCTGGAAAAGTTACATGCAAACTCACTCAAATATATAAGAAATGTTGAAATTTGACTTCAAATTAGGAAGATAGACTTTGAAAATTTTCAATCAACACAAACTGACAATCGACCTCAATGGGCTTCAATGGATGTTAATCGACGATATCTGACAGAGTTAGATGCAAACTCAATCAAATATATGAGAAATGTTGGAATTTGACTTCAAATTAGGAAGATAGACTTTGAAAATTTTCAATCAACACAGAGTGACAGTCGACCTCAATGTTCTTCAGTGGATGTTAATCGACGATATCTGACAAAGTTAGATTCAAACTCACTCAAATATATGAGAAATGTTGAAATCCGACTATAAAGTAGGAATTCTAGATTTTGAAAGCTTTCAATCAACACAAACTGACCATCGACCTCAATGGGCTTCAATGGATGTTAATCGACGATATCTGAAAAAGTAAGATGCAATCTCACTCAAATATATGAGAAATGTTGAAATTCTACTACAAAGTAGGATGTTAGACTGTGAAAATTTTCAATTAACAAAAAGTGACAATCGACCTCAAAGGGCTTCAATGGATGTAAATCGACGATATCTGACAAAGTTAGATGCAAATTCACTCAAATATATGAGAAATGTAAAATTTGACTTCAAATTAGGAAGATAGACTTTGAAAATTTTCAATCAACACAAAGTGACAGTCGACCTCAATGGGCTTCAGTGGATGTTAATCGACGATATCTGACAAAGTTAGATGCAAAATCACTCAAATATATGAGAAATGTTGAAATTCGACTATAAAGTAGGATGTTAGATTTTGAAAACTTTCAATCAACACAAAGTGACAATCGACCTAAATGGGCTTCAATGGATGTTAATCGACGATATCTGACAAAGTTAGATGCAAATTCACTCAAATATATAAGAAATGTAAAATTTGACTTCAAATTAGGAAGATAGACTTTGAAAATTTTCAATCAACACAAAGTGACAGTCGACCTCAATGGGCTTCAGTGGATGTTAATCGACGATATCTGACAAAGTTAGATGCAAAATCACTCAAATATATGAGAAATGTTGAAATTCGACTATAAAGTAGGATGTTAGATTTTGAAAACTTTCAATCAACACAAAGTGACAATCGACCTCAAAGGGCTTCAATGGATGTAAATCTATGATATCTAACAAAGTTAGATGCAATCTCACTCAAATATATGAGAAATGTTGAAATTCTACTACAAAGTGGGATGTTAGACTGTGAAAATTTTCAATTAACAAAAAGTGACAATCGACCTCAAAGGTCTTCAATGGATGTAAATCGACGATATCTGACAAAGTTAGATGCAAACTCACTCAAATATATAAGAAATGTTGAAATTTGACTTCAAATTAGGAAAATAGACTTTGAAAATTTTCAATCAAAACAAACTGACAATCGACCTCAATTGGCTTCAATGGATGTTAATCGACGATATCTGACAGAGTTAGATGCAAACTCAATCAAATATATGAGAAATGTTGAAATTCGACTAAAAAGTAGGATGTTAGATTTTGAAAACTTTCAATCAACACAAAGTGACAATCGACCTCAAAGGGCTTCAATGGATGTAAATTGACGATATCTGACAGAGTTAGATGCAAGCTCACTCAAATATATAAGAAATGTTGAAATTGGACTTCAAATTAGGAAGATAGACTTTGAAAATTTTCAATCAACACAAACTGACAATCGACCTCAATGGGCTTCAATGGATGTTAATCGACGATATCTGACAGAGTTAGATGCAAACTCAATCAAATATATGAGAAATGTTGGAATTTGACTTAAAATTAGGAAGATAGACTTCGAAAATTTCCAATCAACACAAAGTGACAGTCGACCTCAATGGGCTTCAGTGGATGTTAATCGACGATATCTGAAAAAGTAAGATGCAATCTCACTCAAATATATGAGAAATGTTGAAATTCTACTACAAAGTAGGATGTTAGACTGTGAAAATTTTCAATTAACAAAAAGTGACAATCGACCTCAAAGGGCTTCAATGGATGTAAATCGACGATATCTGACAAAGTTAGATGCAAACTCAATCAAATATATGAGAAATGTTGAAATTCGACTACAAAGTAGGATTAGACTTTGGAAATTTTTAATCAACACAAAGTGACAATCGACCTAAATGGGCTTCAATGGATGTTAATCGACGATATCTGACTAAGTTAGATGCAAACTCACTCAAATATATGAGAAATGTTGAAATTTGACTTAAAATTTGGAATATAGACTTTGAAAATTTTCAATAAACACAAACTGACAATCGACCTCAATGGGCTTCAATGGATGTTAATCGACGATATCTGACAAAGTAAGATGCAAACTCACTCAAATATATGAGAAATGTTGAAATTTGACTTCAAATTTGGAAGATAGAATTTGAAAATTTTCAATCAACTCAAACTGACAATCGACCTCAATGGGCTTCAATGGATGTTAATCGACGATATCTGACAAAGTAAGATTCAAACTCACTCAAATATATGAGAAATGTTGAAATCCGACTATAAAGTAGGATGCTAGATTTTGAAAGCTTTCAATCAACACAAACTGACAATCGACCTCAAAGGGCTTCAATGGATGTAAATCGACGATATCTGACAAAGTTAGATGCAAACTCACTCAAATATATGAGAAATGTTGAAATTCGACTAAAAAGTAGCATGTTAGATTTTGAAAACTTTCAATCAACACAAAGTGACAATCGACCTCAAATGGCTACAATGGATGTAAATCGACGATATCTGACAAAGTTAGATGCTAACTCACTCAAATATATGAGAAATGTTGAAATTCGACTTCAAATTAGGAAGATAGACTTTGAAAATTTTCAATCAACACAAACTGACAATCGACCTCAATGGGCTTCAGTGGATGTTACTCGACGATATCTGACAAAGTTAGATGCAAACTCACTCAAATATATGAGAAATGTTGAAATTTGACTTCAAATTAGGAAGATAGACTTTGAAAATTTTCAATCAACACAAACTGACAGTCGACCTCAATGGGATACAATGGATGTTAATCGACTATATCTGACAAAGTTAGATGCAAATTCACTCAAATATATAAGAAATGTTGAAATTCGACTAAAAAGTAGGATGTTAGATTTTGAAAATTTTCAATCAACACAAAGTGACAGTCGACCTCAATGGGCTTCAGTGGATGTTAATCGACGATATCTGACAAAGTTAGATGCAAGTTCACTCAAATATATAAGAAATGTTGAAATTGGACTTCAAATTTGGAAGATAGACTTTGAAAATTTTCAATAAAAACAAACTGACAATCGACCTCAATGGGCTTCAATGGATGTTAATCGACGATATCTGACAGAGTTAGATGCAAAATCAATCAAATATATGAGAAATGTTGAAATTCGACTAAAAAGTAGGATGTTAGATTTTGAAAACTTTCAATCAACACAAAGTGACAATCGACCTCAAAGGGCTTCAATGGATGTAAATCGACGATATCTGACAAAGTTAGATGCAAGCTCATTCAAATATATAAGAAATGTTGAAATTGGACTTCAAATTTGGAAGATAGACTTTGAAAATTTTCATTCAACACAAACTGACAATCGACCTCAATGGGCTTCAATGGATGTTAATCGACGATATCTGACAAAGTAAGATGCAAACTCACTCAAATATATGAGAAATGTTGAAATTCGACTAAAAAGTAGGATGTTAGAATTTGAAAACTTTCAATCAACACAAAGTGACAATCGACCTCAAAGGGCTTCAATGGATGTAAATCGACGATATCTGACAAAGTTAGATGCAAGCTCACTCAAATATATAAGAAATGTTGAAATTGGACTACAAATTAGGAAGATAGATTTTGAAAATTTTCAATCAACACAAACTGACAATCGACCTCAATGGGCATCAGTGGATGTTAATCGACGATATCTGACAAAGTTAGATGCTAACTCACTCAAATATATGAGAAATGTTGAAATTCGACTTCAAATTAGGAAGATAGACTTTGAAAATTTTCAATCAACACAAACTGACAATCGACCTCAATGGGCTTCAATGGATGTTAATCGACGATATCTGAAAAAGTTAGATGCAATCTCACTGAAATATATGGGAAATGTTGAAATTCTACTACAACGTAGGATGTTAGACTTTGAAAATTTTTAATCAACACAAAGTGACAATCGACCTCAAAGGGCTTCAATGGATGTTAATCGACGATATCGGACAAAGTTAGATGCAAACTCACTCAAATATATAAGAAATGTTGAAATTTGACTTCAAAGTAGGATGTTAGACTTTGAAAATTTTCAATCAACACAAATTGACAATCGACCTCAATGGGCTTCAATGGATGTTAATCGACGAAATCTGACAAAGTTAGATGCAAACTCACTCAAATATATAAGAAATGTTGAACTTTGACTTCAAATTAGGAAGATAGACTTTGAAAATTTTCAATCAACACAAACTGACTATCGACCTCAATGGGTTTCAATGGATGTTAATCGACGATATCTGAAAAAGTTACATGCAATCTCACTCAAATATATGAGAAATGTTGAAATTCTACTAAAAAGTAGGATGTTAGACTTTGAAAATTTTCAATCAAAACAAACTGACAATCGACCTCAATGGGCTTCAATGGATGTTAATCGACGATATCTGACAGAGTTAGATGCAAACTCAATCAAATATATGAGAAATGTTGAAATTCGACTAAAATGTAGGATGTTAGATTTTGAAAACTTTCAATCAACACAAAGTGACAATCGACCTCAAAGGGCTTCAATGGATGTAAATCGACGATATCTGACAAAGTTAGATGCAAGCTCACTCAAATATATAAGAAATGTTGAAATTGGACTTCAAATTTGGAAGATAGACTTTGAAAATTTTCAATCAACACAAACTGAAAATCGACCTCAATGGGCTTCAGTGGATGTTAATCGACGATATCTGACAAAGTTAGATACTAACTCACTCAAATATATGAGAAATGTTGAAATTCGACTTCAAATTAGGAAGATAGACTTTGAAAATTTTCAATCAACACAAACTGACAATCGACCTCAATGGGCTTCAATGGATGTTAATCGACGATATCTGAAAAAGTTAGATGCAATCTCACTGAAATATATGGGAAATGTTGAAATTCTACTACAAAGTAGGATGTTATACTTTGAAAATTTTTAATCAACACAAAGTGACAATCGACCTCAAAGGGCTTCAATGGATGTTAATCGACGATATCTGACAAAGTTAGATGCAAACTCACTCAAATATATAAGAAATGTTGAAATTTGACTTCAAAGTAGGATGTTAGACTTTGAAAATTTTCAATCAACACAAATTGACAATCGACCTCAATGGGCTTCAATGGATGTTAATCGACGAAATCTGACAAAGTTAGATGCAAACTCACTCAAATATATAAGAAATGTTGAACTTTGACTTCAAATTAGGAAGATAGACTTTGAAAATTTTCAATCAACACAAACTGACTATCGACCTCAATGGGCTTCAATGGATGTTAATCGACGATATCTGAAAAAGTTACATGCAATCTCACTCAAATATATGAGAAATGTTGAAATTCTACTAAAAAGTAGGATGTTAGACTTTGAAAATTTTCAATCAAAACAAACTGACAATCGACCTCAATGGGCTTCAATGGATGTTAATCGACGATATCTGACAGAGTTAGATGCAAACTCAATCAAATATATGAGAAATGTTGAAATTCGACTAAAATGTAGGATGTTAGATTTTGAAAACTTTCAATCAACACAAAGTGACAATCGACCTCAAAGGGCTTCAATGGATGTGAATCGACGATATCTGACAAAGTTAGATGCAAGCTCACTCAAATATATAAGAAATGTTGAAATTGGACTTCAAATTTGGAAGATAGACTTTGAAAATTTTCAATCAACACAAACTGAAAATCGACCTCAATGGGCTTCAGTGGATGTTAATCGACGATATCTGACAAAGTTAGATACTAACTCACTCAAATATATGAGAAATGTTGAAATTCGACTTCAAATTAGGAAGATAGACTTTGAAAATTTTCAATCAACACAAACTGACAATCGACCTCAATGGGCTTCAATGGATGTTAATCGACGATATCTGAAAAAGTTAGATGCAATCTCACTGAAATATATGGGAAATGTTGAAATTCTACTACAAAGTAGGATGTTAGACTTTGAAAATTTTTAATCAACACAAAGTGACAATCGACCTCAAAGGGCTTCAATGGATGTTAATCGACGATATCTGACAGAGTTAGATGCAAACTCACTCAAATATATAAGAAATGTTGAAATTTGACTTCAAAGTAGGATGTTAGACTTTGAAAATTTTTCAATCAACACAAATTGACAATCGACCTCAATGGGCTTCAATGGATGTTAATCGACGAAATCTGACAAAGTTAGATGCAAACTCACTCAAATATATAAGAAATGTTGAACTTTGACTTCAAATTAGGAAGATAGACTTTGAAAATTTTCAATCAACACAAACTGACTATCGACCTCAATAGGCTTCAATGGATGTTAATCGACGATATCTGACAGAGTTAGATGCAAACTCAATCAAATATATGAGAAATGTTGGAATTTGACTTCAAATTAGGAAGATAGACTTTGAAAATTTTCAATCAACACAAAGTGACAGTCGACCTCAATGGGCTTCAGTGGATGTTAATCGACGATATCTGACAAAGTTAGATTCAAACTCACTCAAATATATGAGAAATGTTGAAATTCTACTAAAAAGTAGGATGTTAGACTTTGAAAATTTTTAATCAACACAAAGTGACAATCGACCTCAAAGGGCTTCAATGGATGTTAATCGACGTTATCTGAAAAAGTTACATGCAAACTCACTCAAATATATAAGAAATGTTGAAATTTGACTTCAAATTAGGAAGATAGACTTTGAAAATTTTCAATCAACACAAACTGACAATCGACCTCAATGGGCTTCAATGGATGTTAATCGACGATATCTGACAGAGTTAGATGCAAACTCAATCAAATATATGAGAAATGTTGGAATTTGACTTCAAATTAGGAAGATAGACTTTGAAAATTTTCAATCAACACAAAGTGACAGTCGACCTCAATGGGCTTCAGTGGATGTTAATCGACGATATCTGACAAAGTTAGATTCAAACTCACTCAAATATATGTGAAATGTTGAAATCCGACTATAAAGTAGGATGCTAGATTTTGAAAGCTTTCAATCAACACAAACTGACAATCGACCTCAATGGGCTTCAATGGATGTTAATCGACGATATCTGAAAAAGTTACATGCAAACTCACTCAAATATATGAGAAATGTTGAAATTCTACTACAAAGTAGGATGTTAGACTGTGAAAATTTTCAATTAACAAAAAGTGACAATCGCCCTCAAAGGGCTTCAATGGATGTAAATCGATGATATCTGACAAAGTTAGATGCAAACTCAATCAAATATATGAGAAATGTTGAAATTCGACTACAAAGTAGGATTAGACTTTGGAAATTTTTAATCAACACAAAGTGACAATCGACCTAAATGGGCTTCAATCGATGTAAATCTATGATATCTAACAAAGTTAGATGCAAACTCACTCGAATATATAAGAAATGTTGAAATTTGACTTCAAATTAGGAAGATAGACTTTGAAAATTTTCAATCATCACAAACTGACTATCGACCTCAATGGGCTTCAATGGATGTTAATCGACGATATCTGGAAAAGTTAGATGCAATCTCACTCAAATATATGAGAAATGTTGAAATTCTACTACAAAGTGGGATGTTAGACTGTGAAAATTTTCAATCAACACAAACTGACAATCGACCTCAATGGGCTTCAATGGATGTTAATCGACGATATCTGACAAAGTAAGATGCAAACTCACTCAAATATATGAGAAATGTTGAAATTCGACTGAAAAGTAGGATGTTAGATTTTGAAAACTTTCAACCAACACAAAGTGACAATCGACCTCAAAGGGCTTCAATGGATGTAAATCGACGATATCTGACAAAGTTAGATGCAAGCTCACTCAAATATATAAGAAATGTTGAAATTGGACTACAAATTAGGAAGATAGATTTTGAAAATTTTCAATCAACACAAACTGACAATCGACCTCAATGGGCTTCAGTGGATGTTAATCGACGATATCTGAAAAAGTTAGATGCAATCTTACTGAAATATATGGGAAATGTTGAAATTCTACTACAAAGTAGGACGTTAGACTTTCAAAATTTTTAATCAACACAAACTGACAATCGACCTCAATGGGCTTCAATGGATGTTAATCGACGATATCTGACAAAGTTAGATTCAAACTCACTCAAATATATGAGAAATGTTGAAATCCGACTTCAAATTAGGAAGATAGACTTTGAAAATTTTCAATCAACACAAAGTGACAGTCGACCTCAATGGGCTTCAATGGATGTTAATCGACGATATCTGAAAAAGTTAGATGCAATCTCACTGAAATATATGGGAAATGTTGAAATTCTACTACAAAGTAGGATGTTAGACTTTGAAAATTTTTAATCAACACAAAGTGACAATCGACCTCAAAGGGCTTCAATGGATGTTAATCGACGATATCTGACAAAGTTAGATGCTAACTCACTCAAATATATGAGAAATGTTGAAATTCGACTTCAAATTAGGAAGATAGACTTTGAAAATTTTCAATCAACACAAAGTGACAATCGACCTCAATGGGCTTCAATGGATGTTAATCGACGATATCTGAAAAAGTTAGATGCAATCTCACTGAAATATATGGGAAATGTTGAAATTCTACTACAAAGTAGGATGTTAGACTTTGAAAATTTTTAATCAACACAAAGTGACAATCGACCTCAAAGGGCTTCAATGGATGTTAATCGACGATATCTGACAAAGTTAGATGCAAACTCACTCAAATATATAAGAAATGTTGAAATTTGACTTCAAATTAGGAAGATAGACTTTGAAAATTTTCAATCAACACAAAGTGACAGTCGACCTCAATGGGCTTCAGTGGATGTTAATCGACGATATCTGACAAAGTTAGATGCAATCTCACTCAAATATATGAGAAATGTTGAAATTCTACTACAAAGTGGGATGTTAGACTGTGAAAATTTTCAATTAACAAAAAGTGACAATCGACCTCAAAGGTCTTCAATGGATGTAAATCGACGATATCTGACAAAGTTAGATGCAAACTCACTCAAATATATAAGAAATGTTGAAATTTGACTTCAAATTAGGAAAATAGACTTTGAAAATTTTCAATCAACACAAACTGACAATCGACCTCAATGGGCTTCAATGGATGTTAATCGACGATATCTGACAAAGTTAGATGCAAACTCACTCAAATATATAAGAAATGTTGAAATTTGACTTCAAATTAGGAAGATAGACTTTGAAAATTTTCAATCAACACAAAGTGACAGTCGACCTCAATGGGCTTCAGTGGATGTTAATCGACGATATCTGACAAAGTTAGATGCAATCTCACTCAAATATATGAGAAATGTTGAAATTCTACTACAAAGTGGGATGTTAGACTGTGAAAATTTTCAATTAACAAAAAGTGACAATCGACCTCAAAGGTCTTCAATGGATGTAAATCGACGATATCTGACAAAGTTAGATGCAAACTCACTCAAATATATAAGAAATGTTGAAATTTGACTTCAAATTAGGAAAATAGACTTTGAAAATTTTCAATCAACACAAACTGACAATCGACCTCAATGGGCTTCAATGGATGTTAATCGACGATATCTGACAGAGTTAGATGCAAACTCAATCAAATATATGAGAAATGTTGGAATTTGACTTCAAATTAGGAAGATAGACTTTGAAAATTTTTAATCAACACAAAGTGACAATCGACCTCAAAGGGCTTCAATGGATGTTAATCGACGATATCTGACAAAGTTAGATGCAAACTCACTCAAATATATAAGAAATGTTGAAATTTGACTTCAAATTAGGAAGATAGACTTTGAAAATTTTCAATCAACACAAAGTGACAGTCGACCTCAATGGGCTTCAGTGGATGTTAATCGACGATATCTGACAAAGTTAGATGCAATCTCACTCAAATATATGAGAAATGTTGAAATTCTACTACAAAGTGGGATGTTAGACTGTGAAAATTTTCAATTAACAAAAAGTGACAATCGACCTCAATGGGCTTCAATGGATGTTAATCGACGATATCTGACAGAGTTAGATGCAAACTCAATCAAATATATGAGAAATGTTGGAATTTGACTTCAAATTAGGAAGATAGACTTTGAAAATTTTTAATCAACACAAAGTGACAATCGACCTCAAAGGGCTTCAATGGATGTTAATCGACGATATCTGACAAAGTTAGATGCAAACTCACTCAAATATATAAGAAATGTTGAAATTTGACTTCAAATTAGGAAGATAGACTTTGAAAATTTTCAATCAACACAAAGTGACAGTCGACCTCAATGGGCTTCAGTGGATGTTAATCGACGATATCTGACAAAGTTAGATGCAATCTCACTCAAATATATGAGAAATGTTGAAATTCTACTACAAAGTGGGATGTTAGACTGTGAAAATTTTCAATTAACAAAAAGTGACAATCGACCTCAATGGGCTTCAATGGATGTTAATCGACGATATCTGACAGAGTTAGATGCAAACTCAATCAAATATATGAGAAATGTTGGAATTTGACTTCAAATTAGGAAGATAGACTTTGAAAATTTTTAATCAACACAAAGTGACAATCGACCTCAAAGGGCTTCAATGGATGTTAATCGACGATATCTGACAAAGTTAGATGCAAACTCACTCAAATATATAAGAAATGTTGAAATTTGACTTCAAATTAGGAAGATAGACTTTGAAAATTTTCAATCAACACAAAGTGACAATCGACCTCAAAGGGCTTCAATGGATGTTAATCGACGATATCTGACAAAGTTAGATGCAAACTCACTCAAATATATAAGAAATGTTGAAATTTGACTTCAAATTAGGAAGATAGACTTTGAAAATTTTCAATCAACACAAAGTGACAGTCGACCTCAATGGGCTTCAGTGGATGTTAATCGACGATATCTGACAAAGTTAGATGCAATCTCACTCAAATATATGAGAAATGTTGAAATTCTACTACAAAGTGGGATGTTAGACTGTGAAAATTTTCAATTAACAAAAAGTGACAATCGACCTCAAAGGTCTTCAATGGATGTAAATCGACGATATCTGACAAAGTTAGATGCAAACTCACTCAAATATATAAGAAAAGTTGAAATTTGACTTCAAATTAGGAAAATAGACTTTGAAAATTTTCAATCAACACAAAGTGACAGTCGACCTCAATGGGCTTCAGTGGATGTTAATCGACGATATCTGACAAAGTTAGATTCAAACTCACTCAAATATATGTGAAATGTTGAAATCCGACTATAAAGTAGGATGCCAGATTTTGAAAGCTTTCAATCAACACAAACTGACAATCGACCTCAATGGGCTTCAATGGATGATAATCGACGATATCTGAAAAAGTAAGATGCAATCTCACTCAAATATATGAGAAATGTTGAAATTCTACTACAAAGTAGGATGTTAGACTGTGAAAATTTTCAATTAACAAAAAGTGACAATCGCCCTCAAAGGGCTTCAATGGATGTAAATCGATGATATCTGACAAAGTTAGATGCAAACTCAATCAAATATATGAGAAATGTTGAAATTCGACTACAAAGTAGGATTAGACTTTGGAAATTTTTAATCAACACAAAGGGCACAATCGACCTAAATGGGCTTCAATGGATGTTAATCGACGATATCTGACAAAGTTAGATGCAAACTCACTCAAATATATGAGAAATGTTGGAATTTGACTTAAAATTAGGAATATAGACTTTGAAAATTTTCAATCAACACAAAGTGACAATCGACCTCAAAAGGCTTCAATGGATGTAAATCTATGATATCTAACAAAGTTAGATGCAAACTCACTCGAATATATAAGAAATGTTGAAATTTGACTTCAAATTAGGAAGATAGACTTTGAAAATTTTCAATCATCACAAACTGACTATCGACCTCAATGGGCTTCAATGGATGTTAATCGACGATATCTGAAAAAGTTAGATGCAATCTCACTCAAATATATGAGAAATGTTGAAATTCTACTACAAAGTGGGATGTTAGACTGTGAAAATTTTCAATTAACAAAAAGTGACAATCGACCTCAAAAGTCTTCAATGGATGTAAATCGACGATATCTGACAAAGTTAGATGCAAACTCACTCAAATATATAAGAAATGTTGAAATTTGACTTCAAATTAGGAAAAAAGACTTTGAAAATTTTCAATCAACACAAACTGACAATCGACCTCAATGGGCTTCAATGGATGTTAATCGACGATATCTGACAAAGTAAGATGCAAACTCACTCAAATATATGAGAAATGTTGAAATTCGACTGAAAAGTAGGATGTTAGATTTTGAAAACTTTCAATCAACACAAAGTGACAATCGACCTCAAAGGGCTTCAATGGATGTAAATCGACGATATCTGACAAAGTTAGATGCAAGCTCACTCAAATATATAAGAAATGTTGAAATTGGACTACAAATTAGGAAGATAGATTTTGAAAATTTTCAATCAACACAAACTGACAATCGACCTCAATGGGCTTCAGTGGATGTTAATCGACGATATCCGAAAAAGTTAGATGCAATCTTACTGAAATATATGGGAAATGTTGAAATTCTACTACAAAGTAGGATGTTAGACTTTGAAAATTTTTAATCAACAAAAAGTGACAATCGACCTCAAAGGGCTTCAATGGATGTTAATCGACGATATCTGACAAAGTTAGATGCAAACTCACTCAAATATATAAGAAATGTTGAAATTTGACTTCAAAGTAGGATGTTAGACTTTGAAAATTTTCAATCAACACAAAGTGACAATCGACCTCAAAGGGCTTCAATGGATGTTAATCGACGATATCTGACAAAGTTAGATTCAAACTCACTCAAATATATGAGAAATGTTGAAATCCGACTATAAAGTAGGATGCTAGATTTTGAAAGCTTTCAATCAACACAAACTGACAATCGACCTCAATGGGCTTCAATGGATGTTAATCGACGATATCTGAAAAAGTTACATGCAAACTCACTCAAATATATAAGAAATGTTGAACTTTGACTTCAAATTAGGAAGATAGACTTTGAAAATTTTCAATCAACACAAACTGACTATCGACCTCAATGGGCTTCAATGGATGTTAATCGACGATATCTGACAAAGTTAGATTCAAACTCACTCAAATATATGAGAAATGTTGAAATCCGACTATAAAGTAGGATGCTAGATTTTGAAAGCTTTCAATCAACACAAACTGACAATCGACCTCAATGGGCTTCAATGGATGTTAATCGACGATATCTGAAAAAGTTACATGCAAACTCACTCAAATATATAAGAAATGTCGAAATTTGACTTCAAATTAGGAAGATAGACTTCGAAAATTTTCAATCAACACAAACTGACAATCGACCTCAATGGGCTTCAATTGATGTTATTCGACGATATCTGACAAAGTTAGATGCTAACTCACTCAAATATATGAGAAATGTTGAAATTCGACTTCAAATTAGGAAGATAGACTTTGAAAATTTTCAATCAACACAAAGTGACAGTCGACCTCAATGGGCTTCAATGGATGTTAATCGACGATATCTGAAAAAGTTAGATGCAATCTCACTGAAATATATGGGAAATGTTGAAATTCTACTACAAAGTAGGATGTTAGACTTTGAAAATTTTTAATCAACACAAAGTGACAATCGACCTCAAAGAGCTTCAATGGATGTTAATCGACGATATCTGACAAAGTTAGATGCAAACTCACTCAAATATATAAGAAATGTTGAAATTTGACTTCAAATTAGGAAGATAGACTTTGAAAATTTTCAATCAACACAAAGTGACCGTCGACCTCAATGGGCTTCAGTGGGTGTTAATCGACGATATCTGACAAAGTTAGATGCAATCTCACTCAAATATATGTGAAATGTTGAAATTCTACTACAAAGTGGGATGTTAGACTGTGAAAATTTTCAATTAACAAAAAGTGACAATCGACCTCAAAGGTCTTCAATGGATGTAAATCGACGATATCTGACAAAGTTAGATGCAAACTCACTCAAATATATAAGAAATGTTGAAATTTGACTTCAAATTAGGAAAATAGACTTTGAAAATTTTCAATCAACACAAACTGACAATCGACCTCAATGGGCTTCAATGGATGTTAATCGACGATATCTGATAAAGTTAGATGCAAACTCACTCAAATATATAAGAAATGTTGAAATTTGACTTCAAATTAGGAAGATAGACTTTGAAAATTTTCAATCAACACAAAGTGACAATCGACCTCAATGGGCTTCAATGGATGTTAATCGACGATATCTGACAAAGTTAGATGCAATCTCACTCAAATATATGAGAAATGTTGAAATTCTACTACAAAGTGGGATGTTAGACTGTGAAAATTTTCAATTAACAAAAAGTGACAATCGACCTCAAAGGTCTTCAATGGATGTAAATCGACGATATCTGACAAAGTTAGATGCAAACTCACTCAAATATATAAGAAATGTTGAAATTTGACTTCAAATTAGGAAAATAGACTTTGAAAATTTTCAATCAACACAAACTGACAATCGACCTCAATGGGCTTCAATGGATGTTAATCGACGATATCTGACAGAGTTAGATGCAAACTCAATCAAATATATGAGAAATGTTGGAATTTGACTTCAAATTAGGAAGATAGACTTTGAAAATTTTTAATCAACACAAAGTGACAATCGACCTCAAAAGGCTTCAATGGATGTTAATCGACGATATCTGACAAAGTTAGATGCAAACTCACTCAAATATATAAGAAATGTTGAAATTTGACTTCAAATTAGGAAGATAGACTTTGAAAATTTTCAATCAACACAAAGTGACAGTCGACCTCAATGGGCTTCAGTGGATGTTAATCGACGATATCTGACAAAGTTAGATGCAATCTCACTCAAATATATGAGAAAAGTTGGAATTTGACTTCAAATTAGGAAGATAGACTTTGAAAATTTTCAATCAACACAAAGTGACAGTCGACCTCAATGGGCTTCAGTGGATGTTAATCGACGATATCTGACAAAGTTAGATTCAAACTCACTCAAATATATGTGAAATGTTGAAATGCGACTATAAAGTAGGATGCCAGATTTTGAAAGCTTTCAATCAACACAAACTGACAATCGACCTCAATGGGCTTCAATGGATGATAATCGACGATATCTGAAAAAGTAAGATGCAATCTCACTCAAATATATGAGAAATGTTGAAATTCTACTACAAAGTAGGATGTTAGACTGTGAAAATTTTCAATTAACAAAAAGTGACAATCGCCCTCAAAGGGCTTCAATGGATGTAAATCGATGATATCTGACAAAGTTAGATGCAAACTCAATCAAATATATGAGAAATGTTGGAATTTGACTTAAAATTAGGAATATAGACTTTGAAAATTTTCAATCAACACAAAGTGACAATCGACCTCAAAAGGCTTCAATGGATGTAAATCTATGATATCTAACAAAGTTAGATGCAAACTCACTCGAATATATAAGAAATGTTGAAATTTGACTTCAAATTAGGAAGATAGACTTTGAAAATTTTCAATCATCACAAACTGACTATCGACCTCAATGGGCTTCAATGGATGTTAATCGACGATATCTGAAAAAGTTAGATGCAATCTCACTCAAATATATGAGAAATGTTGAAATTCTACTACAAAGTGGGATGTTAGACTGTGAAAATTTTCAATTAACAAAAAGTGACAATCGACCTCAAAGGTCTTCAATGGATGTAAATCGACGATATCTGACAAAGTTAGATGCAAACTCACTCAAATATATAAGAAATGTTGAAATTTGACTTCAAATTAGGAAAAAAGACTTTGAAAATTTTCAATCATCACAAACTGACTATCGACCTCAATGGGCTTCAATGGATGTTAATCGACGATATCTGAAAAAGTTACATGCAAACTCACTCAAATATATAAGAAATGTTGAACTTTGACTTCAAATTAGGAAGATAGACTTTGAAAATTTTCAATCAACACAAACTGACTATCGACCTCAATGGGCTTCAATGGATGTTAATCGACGATATCTGACAAAGTTAGATTCAAACTCACTCAAATATATGAGAAATGTTGAAATCCGACTATAAAGTAGGATGCTAGATTTTGAAAGCTTTCAATCAACACAAACTGACAATCGACCTCAATGGGCTTCAATGGATGTTAATCGACGATATCTGAAAAAGTTACATGCAAACTCACTCAAATATATAAGAAATGTCGAAATTTGACTTCAAATTAGGAAGATAGACTTCGAAAATTTTCAATCAACACAAACTGACAATCGACCTCAATGGGCTTCAATTGATGTTATTCGACGATATCTGACAAAGTTAGATGCTAACTCACTCAAATATATGAGAAATGTTGAAATTCGACTTCAAATTAGGAAGATAGACTTTGAAAATTTTCAATCAACACAAAGTGACAGTCGACCTCAATGGGCTTCAATGGATGTTAATCGACGATATCTGAAAAAGTTAGATGCAATCTCACTGAAATATATGGGAAATGTTGAAATTCTACTACAAAGTAGGATGTTAGACTTTGAAAATTTTTAATCAACACAAAGTGACAATCGACCTCAAAGAGCTTCAATGGATGTTAATCGACGATATCTGACAAAGTTAGATGCAAACTCACTCAAATATATAAGAAATGTTGAAATTTGACTTCAAATTAGGAAGATAGACTTTGAAAATTTTCAATCAACACAAAGTGACCGTCGACCTCAATGGGCTTCAGTGGGTGTTAATCGACGATATCTGACAAAGTTAGATGCAATCTCACTCAAATATATGTGAAATGTTGAAATTCTACTACAAAGTGGGATGTTAGACTGTGAAAATTTTCAATTAACAAAAAGTGACAATCGACCTCAAAGGTCTTCAATGGATGTAAATCGACGATATCTAACAAAGTTAGATGCAAACTCACTCAAATATATAAGAAATGTTGAAATTTGACTTCAAATTAGGAAAATAGACTTTGAAAATTTTCAATCAACACAAACTGACAATCGACCTCAATGGGCTTCAATGGATGTTAATCGACGATATCTGATAAAGTTAGATGCAAACTCACTCAAATATATAAGAAATGTTGAAATTTGACTTCAAATTAGGAAGATAGACTTTGAAAATTTTCAATCAACACAAAGTGACAGTCGACCTCAATGGGCTTCAGTGGATGTTAATCGACGATATCTGACAAAGTTAGATGCAATCTCACTCAAATATATGAGAAATGTTGAAATTCTACTACAAAGTGGGATGTTAGACTGTGAAAATTTTCAATTAACAAAAAGTGACAATCGACCTCAAAGGTCTTCAATGGATGTAAATCGACGATATCTGACAAAGTTAGATGCAAACTCACTCAAATATATAAGAAATGTTGAAATTTGACTTCAAATTAGGAAAATAGACTTTGAAAATTTTCAATCAACACAAACTGACAATCGACCTCAATGGGCTTCAATGGATGTTAATCGACGATATCTGACAGAGTTAGATGCAAACTCAATCAAATATATGAGAAATGTTGGAATTTGACTTCAAATTAGGAAGATAGACTTTGAAAATTTTTAATCAACACAAAGTGACAATCGACCTCAAAAGGCTTCAATGGATGTTAATCGACGATATCTGACAAAGTTAGATGCAAACTCACTCAAATATATAAGAAATGTTGAAATTTGACTTCAAATTAGGAAGATAGACTTTGAAAATTTTCAATCAACACAAAGTGACAGTCGACCTCAATGGGCTTCAGTGGATGTTAATCGACGATATCTGACAAAGTTAGATGCAATCTCACTCAAATATATGAGAAAAGTTGGAATTTGACTTCAAATTAGGAAGATAGACTTTGAAAATTTTCAATCAACACAAAGTGACAGTCGACCTCAATGGGCTTCAGTGGATGTTAATCGACGATATCTGACAAAGTTAGATTCAAACTCACTCAAATATATGTGAAATGTTGAAATGCGACTATAAAGTAGGATGCCAGATTTTGAAAGCTTTCAATCAACACAAACTGACAATCGACCTCAATGGGCTTCAATGGATGATAATCGACGATATCTGAAAAAGTAAGATGCAATCTCACTCAAATATATGAGAAATGTTGAAATTCTACTACAAAGTAGGATGTTAGACTGTGAAAATTTTCAATTAACAAAAAGTGACAATCGCCCTCAAAGGGCTTCAATGGATGTAAATCGATGATATCTGACAAAGTTAGATGCAAACTCAATCAAATATATGAGAAATGTTGAAATTCGACTACAAAGTAGGATTAGACTTTGGAAATTTTTAATCAACACAAAGTGACAATCGACCTAAATGGGCTTCAATGGATGTTAATCGACGATATCTGACAAAGTTAGATGCAAACTCACTCAAATATATGAGAAATGTTGGAATTTGACTTAAAATTAGGAATATAGACTTTGAAAATTTTCAATCAACACAAAGTGACAATCGACCTCAAAAGGCTTCAATGGATGTAAATCTATGATATCTAACAAAGTTAGATGCAAACTCACTCGAATATATAAGAAATGTTGAAATTTGACTTCAAATTAGGAAGATAGACTTTGAAAATTTTCAATCATCACAAACTGACTATCGACCTCAATGGGCTTCAATGGATGTTAATCGACGATATCTGAAAAAGTTAGATGCAATCTCACTCAAATATATGAGAAATGTTGAAATTCTACTACAAAGTGGGATGTTAGACTGTGAAAATTTTCAATTAACAAAAAGTGACAATCGACCTCAAAGGTCTTCAATGGATGTAAATCGACGATATCTGACAAAGTTAGATGCAAACTCACTCAAATATATAAGAAATGTTGAAATTTGACTTCAAATTAGGAAAAAAGACTTTGAAAATTTTCAATCATCACAAACTGACTATCGACCTCAATGGGCTTCAATGGATGTTAATCGACGATATCTGACAGAGTTAGATGCAAACTCAATGAAATATATGAGAAATGTTGAAATTCGACTAAAAAGTAGGATGTTAGATTTTGAAAACTTTCAATCAACACAAAGTGACAATCGACCTCAAAGGGCTTCAATGGATGTAAATCGACGATATCTGACAAAGTTAGATGCAAGCTCACTCAAATATATAAGAAATGTTGAAATTGGACTTCAAATTTGGAAGATAGACTTTGAAAATTTTCAATCAACACAAACTGACAATCGACCTCAATGGGCTTCAATGGATGTTAATCGACGATATCTGACAAAGTAAGATGCAAACTCACTCAAATATATGAGAAATGTTGAAATTCGACTAAAAAGTAGGATGTTAGATTTTGAAAACTTTCAATCAACACAAAGTGACAATGGACCTCAAAGGGCTTCAATGGATGTAAATCGACGATATCTGACAAAGTTAGATGCAAGCTCACTCAAATATATAAGAAATGTTGAAATTGGACTACAAATTAGGAAGATAGATTTTGAAAATTTTCAATCAACACAAACTGAGAATCGACCTCAATGGGCTTCAATGGATGTTAATCGACGATATCTGAAAAAGTTAGATGCAATCTTACTGAAATATATGGGAAATGTTGAAATTCTACTACAAAGTAGGATGTTAGACTTTGAAAATTTTTAATCAACAAAAAGTGACAATCGACCTCAAAGGGCTTCAATGGATGTTAATCGACGATATCTGACAAAGTTAGATGCAAACTCACTCAAATATATAAGAAATGTTGAAATTTGACTTCAAAGTAGGATGTTAGATTTTGAAAATTTTTAATCAACACAAACTGACAATCGACCTCAATGGGCTTCAATGGATGTTAATCGACGAAATCTGACAAAGTTAGATGCAAACTCACTCAAATATATAAGAAATGTTGAACTTTGACTTCAAATTAGGAAGATAGACTTTGGAAATTTTCAATCAACACAAACTGACAATCGACCTCAATGGGCTTCAATGGATGTTAATCGACGATATCTGACAGAGTTAGATGCAAACTCAATCAAATATATGAGAAATGTTGAAATTTGACTTCAAATTAGGAAGATAGACTTTGAAAATTTTCAATCAACACAAACTGACAATCGACCTCAATGGGCTTCAATGGATGTTAATCGACGATATCTGACAGAGTTAGATGCAAACTCAATCAAATATATGAGAAATGTTGGAATTTGACTTCAAATTAGGAAGATAGACTTTGAAAATTTTCAATCAACACAAAGTGACAGTCGACCGCAATGGGCTTCAGTGGATGTTAATCGACGATATCTGACAAAGTTAGATTCAAACTCACTCAAATATATGAGAAATGTTGAAATCCGACTATAAAGTACGATGTTAGATTTTGAAAACTTTCAATCAACACAAAGTGACAATCGACCTCAATGGGCTTCAATGGATGTTAATCGACGAAATCTGACAAAGTTAGATGCAAACTCACTCAAATATATAAGAAATGTTGAACTTTGACTTCAAATTAGGAAGATAGACTTTGAAAATTTTCAATCAACACAAACTGACTATCGACCTCAATGGGCTTCAATGGATGTTAATCGACGATATCTGAAAAAGTTACATGCAAACTCACTCGAATATATAAGAAATGTTGAAATTTGACTTCAAAGTAGGATGTTAGACTTTGAAAATTTTCAATCAACACAAACTGACAATCGACCTCAATGGGCTTCAATGGATGTTAATCGACGAAATCTGACAAAGTTAGATGCAAACTCACTCAAATATATAAGAAATGTTGAACTTTGACTTCAAATTAGGAAGATAGACTTTGAAAATTTTCAATCAACACAAAGTGACAATCGACCTCATAGGGCTTCAATGGATGTTAATCGACGTTATCTGAAAAAGTTACATGCAAACTCACTCAAATATATAAGAAATGTTGAAATTTGACTTCAAATTAGGAAGATAGACTTTGAAAATTTTCAATCAACACAAACTGACAATCGACCTCAATGAGCTTCAATGGATGTTAATCGACGATATCTGAAAAAGTAAGATGCAATCTCACTCAAATATATGAGAAATGTTGAAATTCTACTACAAAGTAGGATGTTAGACTGTGAAAATTTTCAATTAACAAAAAGTGACAATCGACCTCAAAGAGCTTCAATGGATGTAAATCGACGATATCTGACAAAGTTAGATGCAAACTCAATCAAATATATGAGAAATGTTGAAATTCGACTACAAAGTAGGATTAGACTTTGGAAATTTTTAATCAACACAAAGTGACAATCGACCTAAATGGACTTCAATGGATGTTAATCGACGATATCTGACAAAGTTAGATGCAAACTCAATCAAATATATGAGAAATGTTGAAATTCGACTACAAAGTAGGATTAGACTTTGAAAATTTTCAATCAACACAAAGTGACAGTCGACCGCAATGGGCTTCAGTGGATGTTAATCGACGATATCTGACAAAGTTAGATTCAAACTCACTCAAATATATGAGAAATGTTGAAATCCGACTATAAAGTAGGATTAGACTTTGAAAATTTTCAATCAACACAAAGTGACAATCGACCTCAATGGGCTTCAATGGATGTTAATCGACGATATCTGACAGAGTTAGATGCAAACTCAATCAAATATATGAGAAATGTTGGAATTTGACTTCAAATTAGGAAGATAGACTTTGAAAATTTTCAATCAACACAAAGTGACAGTCGACCGCAATGGGCTTCAGTGGATGTTAATCGACGATATCTGACAAAGTTAGATTCAAACTCACTCAAATATATGAGAAATGTTGAAATCCGACTATAAAGTAGGATTAGACTTTGAAAATTTTCAATTAACAAAAAGTGACAATCGACCTCAAAGGGCTTCAATGGATGTAAATCGACGATATCTGACAAAGTTAGATGCAAACTCAATCAAATATATGAGAAATGTTGAAATTCGACTACAAAGTAGGATTAGACTTTGGAAATTTTTAATCAACACAAAGTGACAATCGACCTAAATGGACTTCAATGGATGTTAATCGACGATATCTGACTAAGTTAGATGCAAACTCACTCAAATATATGAGAAATGTTGAAATTTGACTTAAAATTAGGAATATAGACTTTGAAAATTTTCAATCAACACAAAGTGACAATCGACCTCAAAGGCTTCAATGGATGTAAATCGACGATATCTGACAAAGTTAGATTCAAACTCACTCAAATATATGAGAAATGTTGAAATTTGACTTCAAATTAGGAAGATAGACTTTGGAAATTTTCAATCAACACAAACTGACAATCGACCTCAATGGGCTTCAATGGATGTTAATCGACGTTATCTGAAAAAGTTACATGCAAACTCACTCAAATATATAAGAAATGTTGAAATTTGACTTCAAATTAGGAAGATAGACTTTGAAAATTTTCAATCAACACAAACTGACAATCGACCTCAATGAGCTTCAATGGATGTTAATCGACGATATCTGAAAAAGTAAGATGCAATCTCACTCAAATATATGAGAAATGTTGAAATTCTACTACAAAGTAGGATGTTAGACTGTGAAAATTTTCAATTAACAAAAAGTGACAATCGACCTCAAAGGGCTTCAATGGATGTAAATCGACGATATCTGACAAAGTTAGATGCAAACTCAATCAAATATATGAGAAATGTTGAAATTCGACTACAAAGTAGGAAGATAATCTTTGAAAATTTTCAATCAACACAAAGTGACAGTCGACCTCAATGGGCTTGAGTGGATGTTAATCGACGATATCTGACAAAGTTAGATGCAAACTCACTCAAATATATGAGAAATGTTGAAATTCGACTATAAAGTAGGATGTTAGATTTTGAAAACTTTCAATCAACACAAACTGACAATCGACCTCAATGGGCTTCAATGGATGTTAATCGACGAAATCTGACAAAGTTAGATGCAAACTCACTCAAATATATAAGAAATGTTGAACTTCGACTTCAAATTAGGAAGATAGACTTTGAAAATTTTCAATCAACACAAAGTGACAATCGACCTCAATGGGTTTCAGTGGATGTTAATCGACGATATCTGACAAAGTTAGATGCTAACTCACTCAAATATATGAGAAATGTTGAAATTCGACTTCAAATTAGGAAGATAGACTTTGAAACTTTTCAATCAACACAAACTGAGAATCGACCTCAATGGGCTTCAATGGATGTTAATCGACGATATCTGAAAAAGTTAGATGCAATCTTACTGAAATATATGGGAAATGTTGAAATTCTACTACAAAGTAGGATGTTAGATTTTGAAAATTTTTAATCAACACAAACTGACAATCGACCTCAATGGGCTTCAATGGATGTTAATCGACGAAATCTGACAAAGTTAGATGCAAACTCACTCAAATATATAAGAAATGTTGAACTTTGACTTCAAATTAGGAAGATAGACTTTGAAAATTTTCAATCAACACAAACTGACTATCGACCTCAATGGGCTTCAATGGATGTCAATCGACGATATCTGACAAAGTTAGATTCAAACTCACTCAAATATATGAGAAATGTTGAAATTTGACTTCAAATTAGGAAGATAGACTTTGGAAATTTTCAATCAACACAAACTGACAATCGACCTCAAAGGGCTTCAATGGATGTAAATCGACGATATCTGACAAAGTTAGATGCAAACTCAATCAAATATATGAGAAATGTTGAAATTCGACTACAAAGTAGGATTAGACTTTGGAAATTTTTAATCAACACAAAGTGACAATCGACCTAAATGGGCTTCAATGGATGTTAATCGACGATATCTGACTAAGTTAGATGCAAACTCACTCAAATATATGAGAAATGTTGAAATTTGACTTAAAATTAGGAATATAGACTTTGAAAATTTTCAATCAACACAAAGTGACAATCGACCTCAAAGGCTTCAATGGATGTAAATCGACGATATCTGACAAAGTTAGATTCAAACTCACTCAAATATATGAGAAATGTTGAAATTTGACTTCAAATTAGGAAGATAGACTTTGGAAATTTTCAATCAACACAAACTGACAATCGACCTCAATGGGCTTCAATGGATGTTAATCGACGATATCTGACAGAGTTAGATGCAAACTCAATCAAATATATGAGAAATGTTGAAATTTGACTTCAAATTAGGAAGATAGACTTTGAAAATTTTCAATCAACACAAACTGACAATCGACCTCAATGGGCTTCAATGGATGTTAATCGACGTTATCTGAAAAAGTTACATGCAAACTCACTCAAATATATAAGAAATGTTGAAATTTGACTTCAAATTAGGAAGATAGACTTTGAAAATTTTCAATCAACACAAACTGACAATCGACCTCAATGAGCTTCAATGGATGTTAATCGACGATATCTGAAAAAGTAAGATGCAATCTCACTCAAATATATGAGAAATGTTGAAATTCTACTACAAAGTAGGATGTTAGACTGTGAAAATTTTCAATTAACAAAAAGTGACAATCGACCTCAAAGGGCTTCAATGGATGTAAATCGACGATATCTGACAAAGTTAGATGCAAACTCAATCAAATATATGAGAAATGTTGAAATTCGACTACAAAGTAGGAAGATAATCTTTGAAAATTTTCAATCAACACAAAGTGACAGTCGACCTCAATGGGCTTGAGTGGATGTTAATCGACGATATCTGACAAAGTTAGATGCAAACTCACTCAAATATATGAGAAATGTTGAAATTCGACTATAAAGTAGGATGTTAGATTTTGAAAACTTTCAATCAACACAAACTGACAATCGACCTCAATGGGCTTCAATGGATGTTAATCGACGAAATCTGACAAAGTTAGATGCAAACTCACTCAAATATATAAGAAATGTTGAACTTTGACTTCAAATTAGGAAGATAGACTTTGAAAATTTTCAATCAACACAAAGTGACAATCGACCTCATAGGGCTTCAATGGATGTTAATCGACGATATCTGACAAAGTTAGATTCAAACTCACTCAAATATATGAGAAATGTTGAAATCCGACTATAAAGTAGGATGCTAGATTTTGAAAGCTTTCAATCAACACAAACTGACAATCGACCTCAATGGGCTTCAATGGATGTTAATCGACGATATCTGAAAAAGTAAGATGCAATCTCACTCAAATATATGAGAAATGTTGAAATTCTACTACAAAGTAGGATGTTAGACTGTGAAAACTTTTCAATTAACAAAAAGTGACAATCGACCTCAAAGGGCTTCAATGGATGTAAATCGACGATATCTGACAAAGTTAGATGCAAACTCAATCAAATATATGAGAAATGTTGAAATTCTACTACAAAGTAGGATTAGACTTTGGAAATTTTTAATCAACACAAAGTGACAATCGACCTAAATGGGCTTCAATGGATGTTAATCGACGATATCTGACTAAGTTAGATGCAAACTCACTCAAATATATGAGAAATGTTGAAATTTGACTTAAAATTAGGAATATAGACTTTGAAAATTTTCAATCAACACAAAGTGACAATCGACCTCAAAGGGCTTCAATGGATGTAAATCGACGATATCTGACAAAGTTAGATGCAAATTCACTCAAATATATAAGAAATGTTGAAATTTGACTTCAAATTAGGAAGATAGACTTTGAAAATTTTCAATCAACACAAAGTGACAGTCGACCTCAATGGGCTTGAGTGGATGTTAATCGACGATATCTGACAAAGTTAGATGCAAACTCACTCAAATATATGAGAAATGTTGAAATTCGACTATAAAGTAGGATGTTAGATTTTGAAAGCTTTCAATCAACACAAACTGACAATCGACCTCAATGGGCTTCAATGGATGTTAATCGACGATATCTGAAAAAGTAAGATGCAATCTCACTCAAATATATGAGAAATGTTGAAATTCTACTACAAAGTAGGATGTTAGACTGTGAAAATTTTCAATTAACAAAAAGTGACAATCGACCTCAAAGGGCTTCAATGGATGTTAATCGACGATATCTGACAAAGTTAGATGCAGACTCACTCAAATATATGAGAAATGTTGAAATTCGACTTTAAAGTAGGATGTTAGATTTTGAAAACTTTCAATCAACACAAAGTGACAATCGACCTCAAAGGTCTTCAATGGATGTAAATCGACGATATCTGACAAAGTTAGATGCAAACTCACTCAAATATATAAGAAATGTTGAAATTTGACTTCAAATTAGGAAAATAGACTTTGAAAATTTTCAATCAAAACAAACTGACAATCGACCTCAATGGGCTTCAATGGATGTTAATCGACGATATCTGACAGAGTTAGATGCAAACTCAATCAAATATATGAGAAATGTTGGAATTTGACTTCAAATTAGGAAGATAGACTTTGAAAATTTTCAATCAACACAAAGTGACAGTCGACCTCAATGGGCTTGAGTGGATGTTAATCGACGATATCTGACAAAGTTAGATGCAAACTCACTCAAATATATGAGAAATGTTGAAATTCGACTATAAAGTAGGATGTTAGATTTTGAAAGCTTTCAATCAACACAAACTGACAATCGACCTCAATGGGCTTCAATGGATGTTAATCGACGATATCTGAAAAAGTAAGATGCAATCTCACTCAAATATATGAGAAATGTTGAAATTCTACTACAAAGTAGGATGTTAGACTGTGAAAATTTTCAATTAACAAAAAGTGACAGTCGACCTCAATGGGCTTCAGTGGATGTTAATCGACGATATCTGACAAAGTTAGATTCAAACTCACTCAAATATATGAGAAATGTTGAAATCCGACTATAAAGTAGGATGCTAGATTTTGAAAGCTTTCAATCAACACAAACTGACAATCGACCTCAATGGGCTTCAATGGATGTTAATCGACGATATCTGAAAAAGTAAGATGCAATCTCACTCAAATATATGAGAAATGTTGAAATTCTACTACAAAGTAGGATGTTAGACTGTGAAAATTTTCAATTAACAAAAAGTGACAATCGACCTCAAAGGGCTTCAATGGATGTAAATCGACGATATCTGACAAAGTTAGATGCAAACTCAATCAAATATATGAGAAATGTTGAAATTCGACTACAAAGTAGGATTAGACTTTGGAAATTTTTAATCAACACAAAGTGACAATCGACCTAAATGGGCTTCAATGGATGTTAATCGACGATATCTGACTAAGTTAGATGCAAATTCACTCAAATATATAAGAAATGTTGAAATTTGACTTCAAATTAGGAAGATAGACTTAGAAAATTTTCGATCAACACAAACTGACAATCGACCTCAATGGGCTTCAATGGATGTTAATCGACGATATCTGACAGAGTTAGATGCAAAATCAATCAAATATATGAGAAATGTTGGAATTTGACTTCAAATTAGGAAGATAGACTTTGAAAATTTTCAATCAATACAAAGTGACAGTCGACCTCAATGGGCTTCAGTGGATGTTAATCGACGATATCTGACAAAGTTAGATTCAAACTCACTCAAATATATGAGAAATGTTGAAATCCGACTATAAAGTAGGATTAGACTTTGAAAATTTTCAATCAACACAAAGTGACAGTCGACCTCAATGGGCTTCAGTGGATGTTAATCGACGATATCTGACAAAGTTAGATTCAAACTCGCTCAAATATATGAGAAATGTTGAAATCCGACTATAAAGTAGGATGCTAGATTTTGAAAGCTTTCAATCAACACAAACTGACAATCGACCTCAATGGGCTTCAATGGATATTAATCGACGATATCTGAAAAAGTAAGATGCAATCTCACTCAAATATATGAGAAATGTTGAAATTCTACTACAAAGTAGGATGTTAGACTGTGAAAATTTTCAATTAACAAAAAGTGACAATCGACCTCAAAGGTCTTCAATGGATGTAAATCGACGATATCTGACAAAGTTAGATGCAAACTCAATCAAATATATGAGAAATGTTGAAATTCGACTACAAAGTAGGATTAGACTTTGGAAATTTTTAATCAACACAAAGTGACAATCGACCTAAATGGGCTTCAATGGATGTTAATCGACGATATCTGACAAAGTTAGATGCAGACTCACTCAAATATATGAGAAATGTTGAAATTCGACTTCAAAGTAGGATGTTAGATTTTGAAAACTTTCAATCAACACAAAGTGACAATCGACCTCAAAGGGCTTCAATGGATGTAAATCTATGATATCTAACAAAGTTAGATGCAAACTCACTCGAATATATAAGAAATGTTGAAATTTGACTTCAAATTAGGAAGATAGACTTTGAAAATTTTCAATCATCCCAAACTGACTATCGACCTCAATGGGCTTCAATGGATGTTAATCGACGATATCTGAAAAAGTTAGATGCAATCTCACTCAAATATATGAGAAATGTTGAAATTCTACTATAAAGTGGGATGTTAGACTGTGAAAATTTTCAATTAACAAAAAGTGACAATCGACCTCAAAGGTCTTCAATGGATGTAAATCGACGATATCTGACAAAGTTAGATGCAAACTCACTCAAATATATAAGAAATGTTGAAATTTGACTTCAAATTAGGAAAATAGACTTTGAAAATTTTCAATCAACACAAACTGACAATCGACCTCAATGGGCTTCAATGGATGTTAATCGACGATATCTGACAGAGTTAGATGCAAACTCAATCAAATATATGACAAATGTTGGAATTTGACTTCAAATTAGGAAGATAGACTTTGAAAATTTTTAATCAACACAAAGTGACAATCGACCTCAAACGGCTTCAATGGATGTTAATCGACGTTATCTGAAAAAGTAAGATGCAATCTCACTCAAATATATGAGAAATGTTGAAATTCTACTACAAAGTAGGATGTTAGACTGTGAAAATTTTCAATTAACAAAAAGTGACAATCGACCTCAAAGGTCTTCAATGGATGTAAATCGACGATATATGACAAAGTTAGATGCAAACTCACTCAAATATATGAGAAATGTTGAAATTCGACTACAAAGTAGGATTAGACTTTGAAAATTTTTAATCAACATAAAGTGACAATCGATCTCAAAGGGCTTCAATGGATGTAAATCAACGTTAACTGACAAAGTTAGATGCAAACTCACTCAAATATATGAGAAATGTGGAAATTTGACTTCAAATTAGGAAGATAGACTTTGAAAATTTTCAATCAACACATACTGACAGTCGACCTCAATGGGCTTCAATGGATGTTAATCGACGATATCTGACAAAGTTAGATGCAAACTCACTCAAATATATAAGAAATGTTGAAATTCGACTTCAAAGTAGGGAGTTAGACTTTGAAAATGTTCAATCTACAATAAGTGACAATCGACCTCAAAGGGCTTCAATGGATGTTAATCGACGATATCTGAAAAAGTTAAATGCAATCTCACTCAAATATATGAGAAATGTTGAAATTCTACTAAAAAGTAGGATGTTAGACTTTGAAAATTTTCAATCAACACAAACTGACAATCGACCTCAATGGGCTTCAATGGATGTTAATCGACGAAATCTGACAAAGTTAGATGCAAACTCACTCAAATATATAAGAAATGTTGAAATTTGACTTCAAATTAGGAAGATAGACTTTAAAAATTTTCAATCAACACAAACTGACAATCGACCTCAATGGGCTTCAATGGATGTTAATCGACGATATATGACAAAGTTAGATTCAAACTCACTCAAATATATGAGAAATGTTGAAATCCGAATATAAAGTAGGATTAGACTTTGAAAATTTTCAATCAACACAAAGTGACAGTCGACCTCAATGGGTTTCAGTGGATGTTAATCGACGATATCTGACAAAGTTAGATTCCAACTCACTCAAATATATGAGAAATGTTGAAATCCGACTATAAAGTAGGATGCTAGATTTTGAAAGCTTTCAATCAACACAAACTGACAATCGACCTCAATGGGCTTCAATGGATGTTAATCGACGATATCTGAAAAAGTAAGATGCAATCTCACTCAAATATATGAGAAATGTTGAAATTCTACTACAAAGTAGGATGTTAGACTGTGGAAATTTCCAATTAAAAAAAAGTGACAATCGACCTCAAAGGGCTTCAATGGAAGTAAATCGACGATATCTGACAAAGTTAGATGCAAACTCAATCAAATATATGAGAAATGTTGAAATTCGACTACAAAGAAGGATTAGACTTTGGAAATTTTTAATCAACACAAAGTGACAATCGACCTAAATGGGCTTCAATGGATGTTAATCGACGATATCTGACAAAGTTAGATGCAAATTCACTCAAATAAATAAGAAATGTTGAAATTTGACTTCAAATTAGGAAGATAGACTTTGAAAATTTTCAATCAACACAAACTGACAATCGACCTCAATGGGCTTCAGTGGATGTTAATCGACGATATCTGACAAAGTTAGATTCAAACTCACTCAAATATATGAGAAATGTTGAAATCCGACTATAAAGTAGGATGCTAGATTTTGAAAGCTTTCAATCAACACAAACTGACAATCGACCTCAATGGGCTTCAATGGATGTTAATCGACGATATCTGAAAAAGTAAGATGCAATCTCACTCAAATATATGAGAAATGTTGAAATTCTACTACAAAGTAGGATGTTAGACTGTGGAAATTTCCAATTAACAAAAAGTGACAATCGACCTCAAAGGGCTTCAATGGAAGTAAATCGACGATATCTGACAATGTTAGATGCAAACTCAATCAAATATATGAGAAATGTTGAAATTCGACTACAAAGTAGGATTAGACTTTGGAAATTTTTAATCAACACAAAGTGACAATCGACCTAAATGGGCTTCAATGGATGTTAATCGACGATATCTGACAAAGTTAGATGCAAATTCACTCAAATATATAAGAAATGTTGAAATTTGACTTCAAATTAGGAAGATAGACTTTGAAAATTTTCAATCAACACAAAGTGACAGTCGACCTCAATGGGCTTCAATGGATGTTAACGACGATATCTGACAGAGTTAGATGCAAACTCAATCAAATATATGAGAAATGTTGGAATTTGACTTCAACTTAGGAAGATAGACTTTGAAAATTTTCAATCAACACAAAGTGACAGTCGACCTCAATGGGCTTCAGTGGATGTTAATCGACGATATCTGACAAAGTTAGATTCAAACTCACTCAAATATATGAGAAATGTTGAAATCCGACTATAAAGTAGGATTAGACTTTGAAAATTTCTAATCAACATAAAGTGACAATCGACCTCAAACGGCTTCAATGGATGTTAATCGACGATATCTGAAAAAGTAAGATGCAATCTCACTCAAATATATGAGAAATGTTGAAATTCTACTACAAAGTAGGATGTTAGACTGTGAAAATTTTCAAACAACACAAAGTGACAATCGACTTCAATGGGCTTCAATGGATGTTAATCGACGATATCTGACAAAGTTAGTTGCAAACTCACTCAAATATATGAGGAATGTTGAAATTCGACTTAAAATTAGGAAGATAGAATTTGAAAATTTTCAATCAACACCAAGTGACAATCGACCTCAATGAGCTTCAATGGTAGTTAATCGACGATATCTGACGAAGTTAGATGCAAAATCACTCAAATATATAAGAGATGTTGGAATTTGAGCTCAAATTAGGAAGATAGACTTTGAAAATTTTCAATCAACACAAACAGACAGTCGACCTCAATGGGCTTCAATGGATATTAGTCGACGATATCTGACAAAGTTAGTTGCAAACTCACTCGAATATATAAGGAATATTGAAATTTGAGCTCAAATTAGGAAGATAGACTTTGAAAATTTTCAATCAACACAAATTGACAATCGACCTCAATGGGCTTCAATGGATGTTAATCGACGATATCTGACAAAGTCAGATGCAAACTCACTCAAATATATGAGAAATGTTGAAATTCGACTTCAAAGTAGGAAGTTAGACTTTGAAAATTTTCAAACAACACAAACTGACAATCGACCTCAAAGGGCTTCAATGGATGTTAATCGACGATATCTGACAAAGTTAGATACAAACTCACTTAAATATTTAAGGAAAGTTGAAATTCGACTACAAAGTAGGATGTTAGACTTTGAAAATTTTCAATCAACACAAACCGACAATCGACCTCAATGGGCTTCAATGGATGTTAATCGACGAAATCTGACAAAGTTAGATGCAAACTCACTCAAATATATAAGAAATGTTGAACTTTGACTTCAAATTAGGAAGATAGACTTTGAAAATTTTCAATCAACACAAACTGACTATCGACCTCAAAGGGCTTCAATGGATGTTAATCGACGTTATCTGAAAAAGTTACATGCAAACTCACTCAAATATATAAGAAATGTTGAAATTTGACTTCAAATTAGGAAGATAGACTTTGAAAATTTTCAAACAACACAAAGTGACAATCGACTTAAATGAGCTTCAATGGATGTTAATCGACGATATATGACAAAGTTTGATGGAAACTCACTCTAATACATAAGAAATGTTGACATTTGACTTAAAATTAGGAAGATAGACTTTGAAAATTTTCAATTCTAAAAGTGAGAGTTAACCTCAATGGGTTTCAATGGATGTTAATCGACGATATCTGACAAAGTTAGATGAAAACTCACTCAAATATATGAGAAATGTTGAAATTCGACTTCAAATTAGGAAGTTGGACTTAGAAAATTTTCAATCAACACAATGTGACAGTTGACCTCAATGGGCTTCAATGGATGTAAATCGACGATATCTGACAAAGTTAGATGCAAACTCACTCAAATATATAAGAAATGTTGAAATTTGACTATAAATTAGGAAGATAGACTTTTAAAATTATCAATTAACATAAAGTGACAGTTGACCTCAATGGGCTTCAATGGATGTTAATCGACGATATCTGACAAACTTAGATGCAAACTCACTCAAATATATAAGAAATGTTGACATTTGACTTCAAATTAGGAAGATAGACTTTGAAAATTTTCAAACAACACAAAGTGACAGTTGACCTCAATGGGCTTCAATGGATGTTAATCGACGATATCTGACAAAGTTAGATGAAAACTCACTCAAATATATGAGAAATGTTGAAATTCGACTTCAAATTAGGAAGTTAGACTTAGAAAATTTTCAATCAACACAAAGTGACAGTTGACCTCAATGGGCTTCAATGGATGTTAATCGACGATATCTGACAAAGTTAGATGCAAACTCACTCAAATATATGAGAAATGTTGAAATTTGACTTCAAATTAGGAAGATAGACTTTGGAGATTTTCAATCAACACAAAGTGACAATCGACCTCAATGGGATACAATGGATGTTAATCGACTATATCTGACAAAGTAAGATGCAAATTCACTCAAATATATGAGAAATGTTCAAATTTGACCTCAAATTAGGAAGATAGACATTGAAAATTTTCAATCAACACAAAGTGACAATCGACCTCAATGGTCTTCAATGGATGTTAATCGACGATATCTGACAAAGTTAGTTGCAAACTCACTTAAATATATAAGAAATGTTGAAATTTGACTTCAAATTAGGAAGATAGACTTTGGAAATTTTCAATCAACACAAAGTGACAATCGACCTCAATGGGATACAATGGATGTTAATCGACTATATCTGACAAGGTAAGATGCAAATTCACTCAAATATATGAGAAATGTTGAAATTCGACTTCAAATTAGGAAGATAGACTTTTCAAATTTTCAATTATCACAAAGTGACAGTTGACCTCAATGGGCTTCAATGGATGTTAATCGACGATATCTGAAAAACTTAGATGCAAACTCACTCAAATATATAAGAAATGTTGACATTTGACTTCAAATTAGGAAGATAGACTTTGAAAATTTTCAATTCTAAAAGTGACAGTTAACCTCAATGGGTTTCTATGGATGTTAATCGACGATATCTGACAAAGTTAGATGAAAACTCACTCGAATATATGAGAAATGTTGAAATTCGACTTCAAATTAGGAAGTTAGACTTAGAAAATTTTCAATCAACACAAAGTGACAGTTGACCTCAATGGGCTTCAATGGATGTTAATCGACGATATCTGACAAAGTTAGATGCAAACTCACTCTAATACATAAGAAATGTTAACATTTGACTTAAAATTAGGAAGATAGACTTTGAAAATTTTCAATTCTAAAAGTGACAGTTAACCTCAATGGGTTTCAATGGATGTTAATCGACGATATCTGAGAAAGTTAGATGCAAACTCACTCAAATATATGAGAAATGTTGAAATTTGACTTCAAATTAGGAAGATAGACTTTGGAAATTTTCAATCAACACAAAGTGACGATCGACCTCAATGGGATACAATGGATATTAATCGACTATATCTGACAAAGTAAGATGCAAATTCACTCAAATATATGAGAAATGTTGGAATTCGATTTTCAGTTAGGAAGATAGACTTTGAAAATTTTCAAACAACACAAAGTGACAATCGACTTCAATGCGCTTCAATGGATGTTAATCGACGATATCTGACAAAGTTAGTTGCAAACTCACTAAAATTTATGAGGAATGTTGAAATTCGACTTCAAATTAGGAAGATAGACTTTGAAAACTCTCAAACAACACAAAGTGACAATCGACTCCAATGGGCTTCAATGGATGTTAATCGACTATATCTGACAAAGTTAGATGCAGACTCACTCAAATATATGAGAAATGTTCAAATTTGACCTCAAATTAGGAAGATAGACATTGAAAATTTTCAATCAACACAAAGTGACAATCGACCTCAATGGTCTTCAATGGATGATAATCGACGATATCTGACAAAGTTAGTTGCAAACTCACTTAAATATAGAAGAAATGTTGAAATTCGACTCCAATTTAGGAAGATAGACTTTGAAAATTTTCAATCAACACAAAGTGACAGTCGACCTCAATGGGCTTCAGTAGATGTCAATCGACGATATCTGACAAAGTTAGATGCAAACTCACTCAAATATATGAGAAATGTTGAAATTCGACTTCAAATTAGGAAGTTGGACTTAGAAAATTTTCAATCAACACAATGTGACAATCGACCTCAATGGGCTTCAATGGATGTAAATCGACGATATCTGACAAAGTTAGATGCAAACTCACTCAAATATATAAGAAATGTTGAAATTTGACTATAAATTAGGAAGATAGACTTTTAAAATTATCAATTAACATAAAGTGACAGTTGACCTCAATGGGCTTCAATTTATGTTAATCGACGATATCTGACAAACTTAGATGCAAACTCACTCAAATATATAAGAAATGTTGACATTTGACTTCAAATTAGGAAGATAGACTTTGAAAATTTTCAAACAACACAAAGTGACAGTTGACCTCAATGGGCTTCAATGGATGTTAATCGACGATATCTGACAAAGTTAGATGAAAACTCACTCAAATATATGAGAAATGTTGAAATTCGACTTCAAATTAGGAAGTTAGACTTAGAAAATTTTCAATCAACACAAAGTGACAGTTGACCTCAATGGGCTTCAATGGATGTTAATCGACGATATCTGACAAAGTTAGATGCAAACTCACTCAAATATATGAGAAATGTTGAAATTTGACCTCAAATTAGGAAGATAGACATTGAAAATTTTCAATCAACACAAAGTGACAATCGACCTCAATGGTCTTCAATGGATGTTAATCGACGATATCTGACAAAGTTAGTTGCAAACTCACTTAAATATATAAGAAATGTTGAAATTTGACTTCAAATTAGGAAGATAGACTTTGGAAATTTTCAATCAACACAAAGTGACAATCGACCTCAATGGGATACAATGGATGTTAATCGACTATATCTGACAAAGTAAGATGCAAATTCACTCAAATATATGAGAAATGTTGAAATTCGACTTCAAATTAGGAAGATAGACTCTTCAAATTTTCAATTATCACAAAGTGACAGTTGACCTCAATGGGCTTCAATGGATGTTAATCGACGATATCTGAAAAACTTAGATGCAAACTCACTCAAATATATAAGAAATGTTGACATTTGACTTAAAATTAGGAAGATAGACTTTGAAAATTTTCAATTCTAAAAGTGACAGTTAACCTCAATGGGTTTCAATGGATGTTAATCGACGATATCTGAGAAAGTTAGATGCAAACTCACTCAAATATATGAGAAATGTTGAAATTTGACTTCAAATTAGGAAGATAGACTTTGGAAATTTTCAATCAACACAAAGTGACGATCGACCTCAATGGGATACAATGGATATTAATCGACTATATCTGACAAAGTTAGTTGCAAACTCACTAAAATTTATGAGGAATGTTGAAATTCGACTTCAAATTAGGAAGATAGACTTTGAAAACTTTCAAACAACACAAAGTGACAATCGACTCCCATGGGCTTCAATGGATGTTAATCGACTATATCTGACAAAGTTAGATGCAGACTCACTCAAATATATGAGAAATGTTCAAATTTGACCTCAAATTAGGAAGATAGACATTGAAAATTTTCAATCAACACAAAGTGACAATCGACCTCAATGGTCTTCAATGGATGTTAATCGACGATATCTGACAAAGTTAGTTGCAAACTCACTTAAATATAGAAGAAATGTTGAAATTCGACTCCAATTTAGGAAGATAGACTTTGAAAATTTTCAATCAACACAAAGTGACAGTCGACCTCAATGGGCTTCAGTAGATGTCAATCGACGATATCTGACAAAGTTAGATGCAAACTCACTCAAATATATGAGAAATGTTGAAATTTGACTTCAAATTAGGAAGATAGACTTTGGAAATTTTCAATCAACACAAAGTGACAATCGACCTCAATGGGATACAATGGATGTTAATCGACTATATCTGACAAAGTAAGATGCAAATTCACTCAAATATATAAGAAATGTTGAAATTCGACTTCAAATTAGGAAGATAGACTTTTTAAATTTTCAAACAACACAAAGTGACAATCGACTTCAATGGGCTTCAATGGATGTTAATCGACGATATCTGACAAAGTTAGTTGCAAACTCACTCAAATATATAAGAAATGTTGAAATTCGACTTCAAATTAGGAAGATAGACTTTGGAAATTTTCAATCAACACAAAGTGACAATCGACCTCAATGGGATACAATGGATGTTAATCGACTATATCTGACAAAGTTAGATGCAAACTCACTTAAATATATAAGAAATGTTGAAATTTGACTTCAAATTAGGAAGATAGACTTTGAAAATTTACGATCAACACAAAGTGACAATCGACCTCAATGGGCTTCAGTGGATGTTACTCGACGATATCTGACAAAATTAGATGCAAACTCACTTAAATATATAAGAAATGTTGAAATTTGACTTAAAATTAGGAAGATAGACTTTGAAAATTTTCAATCAACACAAAGTGACAATCGACCTCAATGGGATACAATGGATGTTAATCGACTATATCTGACAAAGTTAGATGCAAACTCACTTTAATATATAAGAAATGTTGAAATTTGACTTCAAATTAGGAAGATAGACTTTGAAAACTTTCAAACAACACAAAGTGACAATCGACTCCAATGGGCTTCAATGGATGTTAATCGACTATATCTGACAAAGTTAGATGCAGACTCACTCAAATATATGAGAAATGTTCAAATTTGACCTCAAATTAGGAAGATAGACATTGAAAATTTTCAATCAACACAAAGTGACAATCGACTCCAATGGGCTTCAATGGATGTTAATCGACCATATCTGACAGAGTTAGATGCAAACTCAATCAAATATATGAGAAATGTTGGAATTTGACTTCAAATTAGGAAGATAGACTTTGAAAATTTTCAATCAACACAAAGTGACAGTCGACCTCAATGGGCTTCAGTGGATGTTAATCGACGATATCTGACAAAGTTAGATTCAAACTCACTCAAATATATAAGAAATGTTGAAATCCGACTATAAAGTAGGATGCTAGATTTTGAAAGCTTTCAATCAACACAAACTGACAATCGACCTCAATGGGCTTCAATGGATGTTAATCGACGATATCTGAAAAAGTAAGATGCAATCTCACTCAAATATATGAGAAATGTTGAAATTCTACTACAAAGTAGGATGTTAGACTGTGAAAATTTTCAAACAACACAAAGTGACAATCGACTTCAATGGGCTTCAATGGATGTTAATCGACGATATCTGACAAAGTTAGTTGCAAACTCACTCAAATATATGAGGAATGTTGAAATTCGACTTAAAATTAGGAAGATAGAATTTGAAAATTTTCAATCAACACAAAGTGACAATCGACCTCAAAGGGCTTCAATGGATGTTAATCGACGATATCTGACAAAGTTAGATACAAACTCACTTAAATATTTAAGGAAAGTTGAAATTCGACTACAAAGTAGGATGTTAGACTTTGAAAATTTTCAATCAACACAAACCGACAATCGACCTCAATGGGCTTCAATGGATGTTAATCGACGATATCTGACAAAGTTAGATACAAACTCACTTAAATATTTAAGGAAAGTTGAAATTCGACTACAAAGTAGGATGTTAGACTTTGAAAATTTTCAATCAACACAAACCGACTATCGACCTCAATGGGCTTCAATGGATGTTAATCGACGATATCTGAAAAAGTTAGATGCAATCTCTCTCAAATATATGAGAAATGTTGAAATTCTACTAAAAAGTAGGATGTTAGACTTTGAAAATTTTTAATCAACACAAAGTGACAATCGACCTCAAAGGGCTTCAATGGATGTCAATCGACGTTATCTGAAAAAGTTACATGCAAACTCACTCAAATATATAAGAAATGTTGAAATTTGACTTCAAATTAGGAAGATAGACTTTAAAAATTTTCAAACAACACAAAGTGACAATCGACTTAAATGAGCTTCAATGGATGTTAATCGACGATATATGACAAAGTTAGATGGAAACTCACTCTAATACATAAGAAATGTTGACATTTGACTTAAAATTAGGAAGATAGACTTTGAAAATTTTCAATTCTAAAAGTGAGAGTTAACCTCAATGGGTTTCAATGGATGTTAATCGACGATATCTGACAAACTTAGATGCAAACTCACTCAAATATATGAGAAATGTTGAAATTTGACTATAAATTAGGAAGATAGACTTTTAAAATTATCAATTAACACAAAGTGACAGTTGACCTCAATGGGCTTCAATGGATGTTAATCGACGATATCTGACAAACTTAGATGCAAACTCACTCAAATATATAAGAAATGTTGACATTTGACTTCAAATTAGGAAGATAGACTTTGAAAATTTTCAAACAACACAAAGTGACAGTTGACCTCAATGGGCTTCAATGGATGTTAATCGACGATATCTGACAAAGTTAGATGCAAACTCACTCAAATACATAAGAAATGTTGACATTTGACTCAAAATTAGGAAGATAGACTTTGGGAATTTTCAATTCTAAAAGTGACAGTTAACCTCAATGGGCTTCAATGGATGTTAATCGACGATATCTGACAAAGTTAGTTGCAAACTCACTCAAGTATATAAGAAATGTTGAAATTTGACTTCAAATTAGGAAGATAGACTTTGAAAATTTCCGATCAACACAAAGTGACAGTCGACCTCAATGGGCTTCAGTGGATGTTACTCGACGATATCTGACAAAGTAAGATGCAAATTCACTCAAATATATGAGAAATGTTGAAATTCGACTTCAAATTAGGAAGATAGACTTTGAAAATTTTCAAACAACACAAAGTGACAATCGACTTCAATGGGCTTCAATGGATGTTAATCGACGATATCTGACAAAGTTAGTTGCAAACTCACTCAAATATATAAGAAATGTTGAAATTTGACTTCAAATTAGGAAGATAGACTTTTCAAATTTTCAATTATCACAAAGTGACAGTTGACCTCAATGGGCTTCAATGGATGTTAATCGACGATATCTGAAAAACTTAGATGCAAACTCACTCAAATATATAAGAAATGTTGACATTTGACTTCAAATTAGGAAGATAGACTTTGAAAATTTTCAAACAACACAAAGTGACAATCGACTTCAATGGGCTTCAATGGATGTTAATCGACGATATCTGACAAAGTTAGATGCAAACTCACTCTAATACATAAGAAATGTTGACATTTGACTTCAAATTAGGAAGATAGACTTTTCAAATTTTCAATTATCACAAAGTGACAGTTGACCTCAATGGGCTTCAATGGATGTTAATCGACGATATCTGAAAAACTTAGATGCAAACTCACTCAAATATATAAGAAATGTTGACATTTGACTTCAAATTAGGAAGATAGACTTTGAAAACTTTCAAACAACACAAAGTGACAATCGACTCCAATGGGCTTCAATGGATGTTAATCGACTATATCTGACAAAGTTAGATGCAAACTCACTCAAATATATGAGAAATGTTCAAATTTGACTTTAAATTAGGAAGATAGACTTTGAAAATTTTCGATCAACACAAAGTGACAGTCGACCTCAATGGGCTTCAGTGGATGTTACTCGACGATATCTGACTAAGTAAGATGCAAATTCACTCAAATATATGAGAAATGTTGAAATTCGACTTCAAATTAGGAAGATAGACTTTGAAAATTTTCAATCAACAAAAAGTGACAATCGACCTCAATGGCCTTCAATGAATGTTAACCGACTATATCTGACAAAGTTAGAAGCAAACTCACTCAAATATATAAGAAATGTTGAAATTTGACTTCAAATTAGGAAGATAGACTTTGAAAATTTTCGATCAACACAAAGTGACAGTCGACCTCAATGGGCTTCAGTGGATGTTACTCGACGATATCTGACAAAATTAGATGCAAATTCACTCAAATATATGTGAAATGTTGAAATTCGACTTCAAATTAGGAAGGAAGACTGAAAATTTTCAATCAACACAAAGTGACAATCGACCTCAATGGGCTTCAGTGGATGTTACTCGACGATATCTGACAAAATTAGAAACAAATTCACTCAAATATATGAGAAATGTTGAAATTCGACTTCAAATTAGGAAGAAAGACTTTGAAAATTTTCAATCAACACAAAGTGACAATCGACCTCAATGGCCTTCAATGGATGTTAACCGACTATACCTGACAAAAATAGATGCAAATTCAATCAAATATAAGAGAAATGTTCAAATTTGACCTCAAATTAGGAAGATAGACTTTGAAAATTTTCAAACTACACAAAGTGACAATCGACTTCAATGGGCTTCAATGCATGTTAATCGACGATATCTGACAAAGTTAGTTGCAAACTCACTCAAATATATAAGGAATGTTGAAATTCGATTTCAAATTAGGAAGATAGACATTGAAAATTTTCAATCAACACAAAGTTTCAATCGACCTCAATGGGCTTCAATGGATGTTAATCGACGATATCCGACAAAGTTAGTTGAAAACTCACTCAAATATATAAGAAATGTTGAAATTCGACTTCAAATTAGGAAGATAGACTTTGAAAATGTTCAATCAACACCTAGTGACAATCGACTTCAATGGGCTTCAATGGATGTTAATCGACTATTTCTGACAAAGTTAGATGCAAACTCACTTTAATATATAAGAAATGTTGAAATTTGACTTCAAATTAGGAAGATAGACTTTGAAAATTTACGATCAACACAAAGTGACAGTCGACCTCAATGGGCTTCAGTGGATGTTACTCGACGATATCTGACAAAATTAGATGCAAATTCACTCAAATATATGAGAAATGTTGAAATTCGACTTAAAATTAGGAAGATAGACTTTGAAAATTTTCAATTCTAAAAGTGACAGTTAACCTCAATGGGTTTCAATGGATGTTAATCGACGATATCTGACAAAGTTAGATGAAAACTCACTCAAATATATGAGAAATGTTGAAATTCGACTTCAAATTAGGAAGATAGACTTTGAAAATTTTCGATCAACACAAAGTGACAGTCGACCTCAATGGGCTTTAGTGGATGTTACTCGACGATATCTGACAAAATTAGATGCAAACTCACTCAAATATATGAGAAATGCTGAAATTCGACTTCAAATTAGGAAGAAAGACTTTGAAAATTTTCAATCAACACAAAGTGACAATCGACCTCAATGGCCTTCAATGGATGTTAATCGACGATATCTGACAAAGTTAGATGCAAACTCACTCAAATATATAAGAAATGTTGAAATTTGACTTCAAATTAGGAAGATAGACTTTGAAAATTTTCAAACAACACAAAGTGACAATCGACTTCAATGGGCTTCAATGCATGTTAATCGACGATATCTGACAAAGTTAGATGCAAACTCAATTTAATATATAAGAAATGTTGAAATTTGACTTCAAATTTGGAAGATAGACTTTGAAAATTTACGATCAACACAAAGTGACAGTCGACCTCAATGGGCTTCAGTGGATGTTACTCGACGATATCTGACAAAATTAGATGCAAATTCACTCAAATATATGAGAAATGTTGAAATTCGACTTCAAATTAGGAAGATAGACTTTGAAAACTTTCAATCAACACAAAGTGACAATCGACCTCAATGGTCTTCAATGGATGTTAATCGACGATATCTGACAAAGTTAGTTGCAAACTCACTTAAATATATAAGAAATGTTGAAATTCGACTTCAATTTAGGAAGATAGACTTTGAAAATTTTCAATCAACACAAAGTGACAGTCGACCTCAATGGGCTTCAGTGGATGTTACTCGACGATATCTGACAAAATTAGATGCAAATTCACTCAAATATATGAGAAATGTTGAAATTCGACTTCAAATTAGGAAGATAGACTTTGAAAACTTTCAAACAACACAAAGTGACAATCGACTCCAATGGGCTTCAATGGATGTTAATCGACTATATCTGACAAAGTTAGATGCAAACTCACTCAAATATATGAGAAATGTTCAAATTTGACCTCAAATTAGGAAGATAGACATTGAAAATTTTCAATCAATACAAAGTGACAATCGACCTCAATGGTCTTCAATGGATGTTAATCGACGATATCTGACAAAGTTAGTTGCAAACTCACTCAAATATATATGAAATGTTGAAATTCGACTTCAATTTAGGAAGATAGACTTTGAAAATTTTCAATCAACACAAAGTGACAGTCGACCTCAATGGGCTTCAGTGGATGTTAATCGACGATATCTGACAAAGTTAGATGCAAACTCACTCAAATATATAAGAAATGTTGAAATTTGACTTCAAATTAGTGAGATAGACTTTGAAAATTTTCGATCAACACAAAGTGACAGTCGACCTCAATGGGCTTCAGTGGATGTTACTCGACGATATCTGACAAAATTAGATGCAAATTCACTCAAATATATCAGAAATGTCGAAATTTGACTTCAAATTAGGGAGATAGACTTTTCAAATTTTCGATCAACACAAAGTGACAGTCGACCTCAATGGGCTTCATTGGATGTTACTCGACGATATCTGACAAAATTAGATGCAAATTCACTCAAATATATCAGGAATGTCGAAATTTGACTTCAAATTAGGGAGATAGGCTTTTCAAATTTTCGATCAACACAAAGTGACAATCGACTTCAATGGGCTTCAATGCATGTTAATCGACGATATCTGACAAAGTTAGTTGCAAACTCACTTTAATATATAAGAAATGTTGAAATTTGACTTCAAATTAGGAAGATAGACATTGAAAATTTTCAATCAACACAAAGTGACAATCGACCTCAATGGTCTTCAATGGATGTTAATCGACGATATCTGACAAAGTTAGTTGCAAACACACTTAAATATATAAGAAATGTAGAAATTCGACTTCAAATTAGTAAGATAGACTTTGGAAATTTTCAATCAACACAAAGTGACAATCGACCTCAATGGGATACAATGGATGTTAATCGACTATATCTGACAAAGTAAGATGCAAATTCACTCAAATATATGAGGAATGTTGAAATTCGACTTCAAATTAGGAAGATAGACTTTTCAAATTTTCAATTATCACAAAGTGACAGTTGACCTCAATGGGCTTCAATGGATGTTAATCGACGATATCTGAATAACTTAGATGCAAACTCACTCAAATATATAAGAAATGTTGAAATTCCACTTCAAATTAGGAAGAAAGACTTTGAAAATTTTCAATCAACACAAAGTGACAGTCGACCTCAATGGGCTTCAGTGGATGTTAATCGACTATATCTGACAAAGTAAGATGCAAATTCACTCAAATATATAAGAAATGTTGACATTTGACTTCAAATTAGGAAGATAGACTTTAAAAACTTTCAAACAACACAAAGTGACAATCGACCTCAATGGCCTTCAATGGATGTTAACCGACTAATTCTGACAACAATAGATGCAAACTCACTCAAATATATGAGAAATGTTCAAATTTGACCTCAAATTAGGAATACAGACTTTGAAAATTTTCAATCAACACGAAGTGACAGTCGACCTCAATGGGCTTCAGTGGATGTTAATCGACGATATCTGACAAAGCTAGATGCAAACTCACTCAAATATATCAGAAATGTTGAAATTTGACTTCAAATTAGGGAGATAGACTTTGAAAATTTCCAATCAACAGAAAGTGACAGTCGACCTCAATGGGCTTCAATGGATGTTAACCGACTATATCTGACAAAGTTAGATGCAAACTCACTCAAATATATGAGAAATGTTCAAATTTGACCTCAAATTAGGAAGATAGACTTTGAAAATTTTCAATCAACACAAAGTGACAGTCGACCTCAATGGGCTTCAATGGATGTTAATCGACGATATCTGACAAAGTTGGTTGCAAACTCACTCAAATATATAAGGAATGTTGAAATTCGACTTCAAATTAGGAAGATAGACTTTTAAAATTATCAATTAACACAAAGTGACAGATGACCTCAATGGGCTTCAATGGATGTTAATCGACGATATCTGACAAAGTTAGATGAAAACTCACTCAAATATATGAGAAATGTTGAAATTCGACTTCAAATTAGGAAGTTAGACTTTAAAAATTTTCAATCAACACAAAGTGGCAGTTGACCTCAATGGGCTACAATGGATGTTAATCGACTATATCTGACAAAGTAAGATGCTAATTCACTCAAATATATAAGAAATGTTGACATTTGACTTCAAATTAGGAAGATAGACTTTTAAAATTTTCAATTAACACAAAGTGACTGTTGACCTCAATGGGCTTCAATGGATACTAATCGACGATATCTGACAAAGTTAGTAGCAAACTCACTCAAATATATAAGAAATGTTGACATTTGACTTCAAATTAGGAAGATAGACTTTTAAAATTTTAAATCAACACAAAGTGACAGTTGACCTCAATGGGCTACAATGGATGTTAATCGACTATATCTGACAAAGTAAGATGCAAATTCACTCAAATATATAAGAAATGTTGACATTTGACTTCAAATTAGGAAGATAGACTTTAAAAACTTTCAAACAACACAAAGTGACAATCGACTTCAATGGGCTTCAATGGATACTAATCGACGATATCTGACAAAGTTAGTTGCAAACTCACTCAAATATATAAGAAATGTTGAGATTTGACTTCAAATTAGGAAGATAGACTTTTAAAATTATTAATTAACACAAAGTGACAGTTGACCTCAATGGGCTTCAATGGATGTTAATCGACGATATCTGACAAAGTTAGATAAAAACTCACTCAAATATATGAGAAATGTTGAAATTCGACTTCAAATTAGGAAGTTAGACTTTGAAAATTTTAAATCAACACAAAGTGACAGTTGACCTCAATGGGCTACAATGGATGTTAATCGACTATATCTGACAAAGTAAGATGCAAATTCACTCAAATATATAAGAAATGTTGACATTTGACTTCAAATTAGGAAGATAGACTTTTAAAATTTTCAATTAACACAAAGTGACAGTTGACCTCAATGGGCTTCAATGGATGTTAATCGACGATATATGACAAAGTTAGATGCAAACTCACTCAAATATATGAGAAATGTTGAAATTTGACTTCAAATTAGGAAGATAGACTTTGGAAATTTTCATTCAACACAAAGAGACAATCGACCTCAATGGGCTTCAATGGATGTAAATCGACGATATCTGACAAAGTTAGATGCAAAATCACTCAAATATATAAGAAATGTTGAAATTTGACTACAAATTAGGAAGATAGACTTTTAAAATTTTCAATTATCACAAAGTGACAGTTAACCTCAATGGGTTTCAATGGATGTTAATCGACGATATCTGACAAAGTTAGATGCTAACTCACTCAAATATATAAGAAATGTTGACATTTGACTTAAAATTAGGAAGATAGACTTTGAAAATTTTCAATCAACACAAAGTGACAGTCGACCTCAATGGGCTTCAATGGATGTTAATAGACGATATCTGACAAAGTGAGATGCAAATTCACTCAAATATATGAGAAATGTTGAAATTCGACTTCAAATTACGAAGATAGACTTTGAAAATGTTCAATCAACACCTAGTGACAATCGACTGCAATGGGCTTCAATGGATGTTAATCGACGATATCTGTCAAAGTTAGATGCAAACTCACTCAAATATATGAGAAATGTTCAAATTTGACCTCAAATTGGGAAGATAGACTTTGAAAATTTTCAATCAACACAAAGTGACAGTCGACCTCAATGGGCTTCAGTGGATGTTAATCGACGATATCTGACAAAGTTAGATGCAAACTCACTCAAATATATGAGAAATGTTCAAATTTGACCTCAAATTAGGAAGATAGACTTTAAAAATTTTCAATCAACACAAAGTGACAGTCGACCTCAATGGGCTTCAATGGATGTTAATCGACGATATCTGACATAGTTGGTTGCAAACTCACTCAAATATATAAGGAATGTTGAAATTCCACTTCAAATTAGGAAGATAGAATTTGAAAACTTTCAAACAACACAAAGTAACAATCGACTTCAATGGGCTTCAATGGATACTAGTCGACGATATCTGACAAAGTTAGTTGCAAACTCACTCAAATATATGAGAAATGTTGAAATTCGACTTCAAATTAGGAAGTTAGACTTTGAAAATTTTCAATCAACACAAAGTGACAGTTGACCTCAATGGGCTACAATGGATGTTAATCGACTATATCTGTTAAAGTAAGATGAAAATTCACTCAAATATATGAGAAATGTTGACATTTGACTTCAAATTAGGGTGATAGACTTTTAAAATTTTCAATTAACACAAAGTGACAGTTGACCTCAATGGGCTTCAATGGATGTTAATCGACGATATCTGACAAAGTTAGATGCAAACTCACTCAAATATATAAGAAATGTTGACATTTGACTTCAAATTAGGAAGATAGACTTCGAAAATTTTCAATTCTAAAAGTGACAGTTAACCTCAATGGGTTTCAATGGATGTTAATCGACGATATCTGACAAAGTTAGATGAAAACTCACTCAAATTTATGAGAAATGTTGGAATTCGACTTAAAATTAGGAAGTTAGACTTTGAAAATTTCCAATCAACACAAAGTGACAGTTGACCTCAATGGGCTTCAATGGATGTAAATCGACGATATCTGACAAAGTTAGATGAAAACCCACTCAAATATATGAGAAATGTTGAAATTCGACTTCAAATTAGGAAGTTAGACTTTGAAAATTTTCAATCAACACAAAGTGACAATCGACTTCAATGGGCTTCAATGGATGTTAATCGACGATATCTGACGAAGTTAGATGCAAACTCACTCTAATATATAAGAAATGTTGACATTTTACTTAAAATTAGGAAGATAGACTTCGAAAATTTTCAATTCTAAAAGTGACAATTAACCTCAATGGATGTTAATCGACGATATCTGACAAAGTTAGATGAAAACTCACTCAAATATATGAGAAATGTTGAAATTCGACTTCAAATTAGGAAGTTAGACTTTAAAAATTTTCAATCAACACAAAGTGACAATCGACTTCAATGGGCTTCAATGGATGTTAATCGACGATATCTGACAAAGTTAGATGCAAACTCACTCAAATATATAAGAAATGTTGAAATTTGACTACAAATTAGGAAGATAGACTTTTAAAATTTTCAATTATCACAAAGTGACAGTTGACCTCAATGGGCTTCAATGGATGTTAACCGACTATATCTGTCAAAGTTAGATGCGAACTCACTCAAATATATGAGAAATGTTCAAATTTGACCTCAAATTAGGAAGATAGACTTTGCAAACTTTCAAACAACACAAAGTGACAATCGACTTCAATGGGCTTCAATGGATACTAATCGACGATATCTGACAAAGTTAGTTGCAAACTCACTCAAATATATAAGAAATGTTGACATTTGACTCCAAATTAGGAAGATAGACTTTTAAAATTAACAATTAACACAAAGTGACAGTTGACCTCAATGGGCTTCAATGGATGTTAATCGACAATATCTGACAAAGTTAGATGAAAACTCACTCAAATATATGAGAAATGTTGAAATTCGACTTCAAATTAGGAAGATAGACTTTGAAAATTTTCAATCAACACAAAGTGACAGTCGACCTCAATGGGCTTCAATGGATGTTAATCGACGATATCTGACAAAGTTAGATGAAAACCAACTCAAATATATGAGAAATGTTGAAATTCGACTTCAAATTAGGAAGTTAAACTTTGAAAATTTTCAATCAACACAAAGTGACAGTTGACCTCAATGGGCTACAATGGATGTTAATCGACTATATCTGACAAAGTAAGATGAAAATTCACTCAAATATATGAGAAATGTTGACATTTGACTTCAAATTAGGAAGATAGACTTTTAAAATTTTCAATTAACACAAAGTGACAGTTGACCTCAATGGGCTTCAATGGTTGTTAATCGACGATATCTGACAAAGTTATATGCAAACTCACTCAAATATATAAGAAATGTTGACATTTGACTTAAAATTAGGAAGATAGACTTTGAAAATTTTCAAACAACACAAAGTGGCAATCGACTTCAATGGGCTTCAATGGATGTTAATCGACGATATCTGACAAAGTTAGATGCAAACTCACTCAAATATATAAGAAATGTTGAAATTTGACTACAAATTAGGAAGATAGACTTCTAAAATTTTCAATTATCACAAAGTGACAGTTGACCTCAATGGGCTTCAATGGATGTTAATCGACGATATCTGACAAAGTTAGATGCAAACTCACTCAAATATATAAGAAATGTTGAAATTTGACTACAAATTAGGAAGATAGACTTCTAAAATTTTCAATTATCACAAAGTGACAGTTGACCTCAATGGGCTTCAATGGATGTTAATCGACGATATCTGACAAAGTTAGAAGCAAACTCACTCAAATATAAAGAAATGTTGACATTTGACTTAAAATTAGGAAGATAGACTTTGAAAATTTACAATTCTAAAAGTGACAGTTAACCTCAATGGGTTCCAATGGATGTTAATCGACGATATCTGACAAAGTTAGATGAAAACTCACTCAAATATATGAGAAATGTTGAAATTCGACTTCAAATTAGGAAGATAGACTTTGAAAATTTTCAATCAACACAAAGTGACAGTCGACCTCAATGGGCTTCAATGGATGTTAATCGACGATATCTGACAAAGTTAGATGAAAACCCACTCAAATATATGAGAAATGTTGAAATTCGACTTCAAATTAGGAAGTTAAACTTTGAAAATTTTCAATCAACACAAAGTGACAGTTGACATCAATGGGCTACAATGGATGTTAATCGACTATATCTGACAAAGTAAGATGAAAATTCACTCAAATATATGAGAAATGTTGACATTTGACTTCAAATTAGGAAGATAGACTTTTAAAATTTTCAATTAACACAAAGTGACAGTTGACCTCAATGGGCTTCAATGGTTGTTAATCGACGATATCTGACAAAGTTAGATGCAAACTCACTCAAATATATAAGAAATGTTGACATTTGACTTAAAATTAGGAAGATAGACTTTGAAAATTTTCAAACAACACAAAGTGGCAATCGACTTCAATGGGCTTCAATGGATGTTAATCGACGATATCTGACAAAGTTAGATGCAAACTCACTCAAATATATAAGAAATGTTGAAATTTGACTACAAATTAGGAAGATAGACTTCTAAAATTTTCAATTATCACAAAGTGACAGTTGACCTCAATGGGCTACAATCGATGTTAATCGACTGTATCTGACAAAGTAAGATGAAAATTCACTCAAATATATGAGAAATGTTGACATTTGACTTCAAATTAGGAAGATAGACTTTTAAAATTTTCAATTAACACAAAGTGACAGTTGACCTCAATGGGCTTCAATGGTTGTTAATCGACGATATCTGACAAAGTTAGATGCAAACTCACTCAAATATATAAGAAATGTTGACATTTGACTTAAAATTAGGAAGATAGACTTTGAAAATTTTCAAACAACACAAAGTGACAGTCGACCTCAATGGGCTTCAGTGGATGTTAACCGACTATATCTGACAAAGTTAGATGCAAACTCACTCAATTATATGAGAAATGTTCAAATTTGACCTCAAATTAGGAAGATAGACTTTAAAAATTTTCAATCAACACAAAGTGACAGTCGACCTCAATGAGCTTCAATGGATGTTAATCGACGATATCTGACAAAGTTGGTTGCAAACTCACTCAAATATATGAGAAATGTTGAAATTCGACTTCAAATTAGGAAGATAGACTTTGCAAACTTTCAAACAACACAAAGTGACAATCGACTTCAATGGGCTTCAATGGATACTAATCAACGATATCTGACAAAGTTAGTTGCAAACTCACTCAAATATATAAGAAATGTTGACATTTGACTTCAAATTAGGAAGATACACTTTTAAAATTATCAATTAACACAAAGTGACAGTTGACCTCAATGGGCTTCAATGGATGTTAATCGACGATATCTGACAAAGTTAGATGAAAACTCACTCAAATATATGAGAAATGTTGAAATTCGACTTCAAATTAGGAAGTTAGACTTTGAAAATTTTCAATCAACACAAAGTGACAGATGACCTCAATGGGCTACAATGGATGTTAATCGACTATATCTGACAAAGTAAGATGAAAATTCTCTCAAATGTATGAGAAATGTTGACATTTGACTTCAAATTAGGAAGATAGACTTTTAAAATTTTCAATCAACACAAAGTGACAGTCGACCTCAATGGGCTTCAATGGATGTTAATCGACGATATCTGACATAGTTGGTTGCAAACTCACTCAAATATATAAGGAATGTTGAAATTCCACTTCAAATTAGGAAGATAGACTTTGAAAACTTTCAAACAACACAAAGTAACAATCGACTTCAATGGGCTTCAATGGATACTAGTCGACGATATCTGACAAAGTTAGTTGCAAACTCACTCAAATATATGAGAAATGTTGAAATTCGACTTCAAATTAGGAAGTTAGACTTTGAAAATTTTCAATCAACACAAAGTGACAGTTGACCTCAATGGGCTACAATGGATGTTAATCGACTATATCTGTTAAAGTAAGATGAAAATTCACTCAAATATATGAGAAATGTTGACATTTGACTTCAAATTAGGGTGATAGACTTTTAAAATTTTCAATTAACACAAAGTGACAGTTGACCTCAATGGGCTTCAATGGATGTTAATCGACGATATCTGACAAAGTTAGATGCAAACTCACTCAAATATATAAGAAATGTTGACATTTGACTTCAAATTAGGAAGATAGACTTCGAAAATTTTCAATTCTAAAAGTGACAGTTAACCTCAATGGGTTTCAATGGATGTTAATCGACGATATCTGACAAAGTTAGATGAAAACTCACTCAAATTTATGAGAAATGTTGGAATTCGACTTAAAATTAGGAAGTTAGACTTTGAAAATTTCCAATCAACACAAAGTGACAGTTGACCTCAATGGGCTTCAATGGATGTAAATCGACGATATCTGACAAAGTTAGATGAAAACCCACTCAAATATATGAGAAATGTTGAAATTCGACTTCAAATTAGGAAGTTAGACTTTGAAAATTTTCAATCAACACAAAGTGACAATCGACTTCAATGGGCTTCAATGGATGTTAATCGACGATATCTGACGAAGTTAGATGCAAACTCACTCTAATATATAAGAAATGTTGACATTTTACTTAAAATTAGGAAGATAGACTTCGAAAATTTTCAATTCTAAAAGTGACAGTTAACCTCAATGGATGTTAATCGACGATATCTGACAAAGTTAGATGCAAACTCACTCAAATATATAAGAAATGTTGAAATTTGACTACAAATTAGGAAGATAGACTTTTAAAATTTTCAATTATCACAAAGTGACAGTTGACCTCAATGGGCTTCAATGGATGTTAACCGACTATATCTGTCAAAGTTAGATGCGAACTCACTCAAATATATGAGAAATGTTCAAATTTGACCTCAAATTAGGAAGATAGACTTTGCAAACTTTCAAACAACACAAAGTGACAATCGACTTCAATGGGCTTCAATGGATACTAATCGACGATATCTGACAAAGTTAGTTGCAAACTCACTCAAATATATAAGAAATGTTGACATTTGACTCCAAATTAGGAAGATAGACTTTTAAAATTATCAATTAACACAAAGTGACAGTTGACCTCAATGGGCTTCAATGGATGTTAATCGACAATATCTGACAAAGTTAGATGAAAACTCACTCAAATATATGAGAAATGTTGAAATTCGACTTCAAATTAGGAAGTTAGACTTCTGAAATTTTCAATTATCACAAAGTGACAGTTGACCTCAATGGGCTTCAATGGATGTTAATCGACGATATCTGACAAAGTTAGAAGCAAACTCACTCAAATATAAAGAAATGTTGACATTTGACTTAAAATTAGGAAGATAGACTTTGAAAATTTTCAATTCTAAAAGTGACAGTTAACCTCAATGGGTTCCAATGGATGTTAATCGACGATATCTGACAAAGTTAGATGAAAACTCACTCAAATATATGAGAAATGTTGAAATTCGACTTCAAATTAGGAAGATAGACTTTGAAAATTTTCAATCAACACAAAGTGACAGTCGACCTCAATGGGCTTCAATGGATGTTAATCGACGATATCTGACAAAGTTAGATGAAAACCAACTCAAATATATGAGAAATGTTGAAATTCGACTTCAAATTAGGAAGTTAAACTTTGAAAATTTTCAATCAACACAAAGTGACAGTTGACCTCAATGGGCTACAATGGATGTTAATCGACTATATCTGACAAAGTAAGATGAAAATTCACTCAAATATATGAGAAATGTTGACATTTGACTTCAAATTAGGAAGATAGACTTTTAAAATTTTCAATTAACACAAAGTGACAGTTGACCTCAATGGGCTTCAATGGTTGTTAATCGACGATATCTGACAAAGTTATATGCAAACTCACTCAAACATATAAGAAATGTTGACATTTGACTTAAAATTAGGAAGATAGACTTTGAAAATTTTCAAACAACACAAAGTGGCAATCGACTTCAATGGGCTTCAATGGATGTTAATCGACGATATCTGACAAAGTTAGATGCAAACTCACTCAAATATATAAGAAATGTTGAAATTTGACTACAAATTAGGAAGATAGACTTCTAAAATTTTCAATTATCACAAAGTGACAGTTGACCTCAATGGGCTTCAATGGATGTTAATCGACGATATCTGACAAAGTTAGATGCAAACTCACTCAAATATATAAGAAATGTTGAAATTTGACTACAAATTAGGAAGATAGACTTCTAAAATTTTCAATTATCACAAAGTGACAGTTGACCTCAATGGGCTTCAATGGATGTTAATCGACGATATCTGACAAAGTTAGAAGCAAACTCACTCAAATATGAAGAAATGTTGACATTTGACTTAAAATTAGGAAGATAGACTTTGAAAATTTTCAATTCTAAAAGTGACAGTTAACCTCAATGGGTTCCAATGGATGTTAATCGACGATATCTGACAAAGTTAGATGAAAACTCACTCAAATATATGAGAAATGTTGAAATTCGACTTCAAATTAGGAAGTTAAACTTTGAAAATTTTCAATCAACACAAAGTGACAGTTGACCTCAATGGGCTACAATGGATGTTAATCGACTATATCTGACAAAGTAAGATGAAAATTCACTCAAATATATGAGAAATGTTGACATTTGACTTCAAATTAGGAAGATAGACTTTTAAAATTTTCAATTAACACAAAGTGACAGTTGACCTCAATGGGCTTCAATGGTTGTTAATCGACGATATCTGACAAAGTTAGATGCAAACTCACTCAAATATATAAGAAATGTTGACATTTGACTTAAAATTAGGAAGATAGACTTTGAAAATTTTCAAACAACACAAAGTGGCAATCGACTTCAATGGGCTTCAATGGATGTTAATCGACGATATCTGACAAAGTTAGAAGCAAACTCACTCAAATATAAAGAAATGTTGAAATTCGACTTCAAATTAGGAAGATAGACTTTGAAAATTTTCAATCAACACAAAGTGACAGTCGACCTCAATGGGCTTCAATGGATGTTAATCGACGATATCTGACAAAGTTAGATGAAAACCCACTCAAATATATGAGAAATGTTGAAATTCGACTTCAAATTAGGAAGTTAAACTTTGAAAATTTTCAATCAACACAAAGTGACAGTTGACCTCAATGGGCTACAATGGATGTTAATCGACTATATCTGACAAAGTAAGATGAAAATTCACTCAAATATATGAGAAATGTTGACATTTGACTTCAAATTAGGAAGATAGACTTTTAAAATTTTCAATTAACACAAAGTGACAGTTGACCTCAATGGGCTTCAATGGTTGTTAATCGACGATATCTGACAAAGTTAGATGCAAACTCACTCAAATATATAAGAAATGTTGACATTTGACTTAAAATTAGGAAGATAGACTTTGAAAATTTTCAAACAACACAAAGTGGCAATCGACTTCAATGGGCTTCAATGGATGTTAATCGACGATATCTGACAAAGTTAGATGCAAACTCACTCAAATATATAAGAAATGTTGAAATTTGACTACAAATTAGGAAGATAGACTTCTAAAATTTTCAATTATCACAAAGTGACAGTTGACCTCAATGGGCTACAATGGATGTTAATCGACTGTATCTGACAAAGTAAGATGAAAATTCACTCAAATATATGAGAAATGTTGACATTTGACTTCAAATTAGGAAGATAGACTTTTAAAATTTTCAATTAACACAAAGTGACAGTTGACCTCAATGGGCTTCAATGGTTGTTAATCGACGATATCTGACAAAGTTAGATGCAAACTCACTCAAATATATTAGAAATGTTGACATTTGACTTAAAATTAGGAAGATAGACTTTGAAAATTTTCAAACAACACAAAGTGACAGTCGACCTCAATGGGCTTCAGTGGATGTTAACCGACTATATCTGACAAAGTTAGATGCAAACTCACTCAATTATATGAGAAATGTTCAAATTTGACCTCAAATTAGGAAGATAGACTTTAAAAATTTTCAATCAACACAAAGTGACAGTCGACCTCAATGAGCTTCAATGGATGTTAATCGACGATATCTGACAAAGTTGGTTGCAAACTCACTCAAATATATGAGAAATGTTGAAATTCGACTTCAAATTAGGAAGATAGACTTTGCAAACTTTCAAACAACACAAAGTGACAATCGACTTCAATGGGCTTCAATGGATACTAATCAACGATATCTGACAAAGTTAGTTGCAAACTCACTCAAATATATAAGAAATGTTGACATTTGACTTCAAATTAGGAAGATACACTTTTAAAATTATCAATTAACACAAAGTGACAGTTGACCTCAATGGGCTTTAATGGATGTTAATCGACGATATCTGACAAAGTTAGATGAAAACTCACTCAAATATATGAGAAATGTTGAAATTCGACTTCAAATTAGGAAGTTAGACTTTGAAAATTTTCAATCAACACAAAGTGACAGATGACCTCAATGGGCTACAATGGATGTTAATCGACTATATCTGACAAAGTAAGATGAAAATTCTCTCAAATGTATGAGAAATGTTGACATTTGACTTCAAATTAGGAAGATAGACTTTTAAAATTTTCAATCAACACAAAGTGACAGTCGACCTCAATGGGCTTCAGTGGATGTTAATCGACGATATCTGACGAAGTTAGATGAAAACCCACTCAAATATATGAGAAATGTTGAAATTCGACTTCAAATTAGGAAGTTAGACTTTGAAAATTTTCAATCAACACAAAGTGACAGTTGACCTCAATGGGCTACAATGGATGTTAATCGACTATATCTGACAAAGTAAGATGAAAAATAACTCAAATATATGAGAAATGTTGACATTTGACTTCAAATTAGGAAGATAGACTTTTAAAATTTTCAATTAACACAAAGTGACAGTTGACCTCAATGGGCTTCAATGGATGTTAATCGACGATATCTGACAAAGTTAGATGCAAACTCACTCAAATATATAAGAAATGTTGACATTTGACTTAAAATTAGGAAGATAGACTTTGAAAATTTTCAAACAACACAAAGTGACAATCGACTTCAATGGGCTTCAATGGATGTTAATCGACGATATCTGACAAAGTTAGATGCAAACTCACTCAAATATATAAGAACTGTTGAAATTTGACTACAAATTAGGAAGATAGACTTTTAAAATTTTCAATCAACACAAAGTGACAGTCGACCTCAATGGGCTTCAGTGGATGTTAATCGACGATATCTGACAAAGTTAGATGCAAACTCACTCAAATATATCAGGTATGTTGAAATTTGACTTCAAATTAGGGAGATAGACTTTGAAAATTTTCAATCAACACAAAGTGACAATCGACCTAAATGGGCTTCAATGGATGTTAACCGACTATATCTGTCAAAGTTAGATGCAAACTCACTCAAATATATGCGAAATGTTCAAATTTGACCTCAAATTAGGAAGATAGACTTTGAAAATTTTCAATCAACACAAAGTGACAGTCGACCTCAATGGGCTTCAATGGATGTTAATCGACGATATCTGACAAAGTTGGTTGCAAACTCACTCAAATATATGAGAAATGTTGAAATTCGACTTCAAATTAGGAAGATAGACTTTGAAAATTTTCAAACAACACAAAGTGGCAATCGACTTCAATGGGCTTCAATGGATGTTAATCGACGATATCTGACAAAGTTAGATGCAAACTCACTCAAATATATAAGAAATGTTGAAATTTGACTACAAATTAGGAAGATAGACTTCTAAAATTTTCAATTATCACAAAGTGACAGTTGACCTCAATGGGCTACAATGGATGTTAATCGACTGTATCTGACAAAGTAAGATGAAAATTCACTCAAATATATGAGAAATGTTGACATTTGACTTCAAATTAGGAAGATAGACTTTTAAAATTTTCAATTAACACAAAGTGACAGTTGACCTCAATGGGCTTCAATGGTTGTTAATCGACGATATCTGACAAAGTTAGATGCAAACTCACTCAATTATATGAGAAATGTTCAAATTTGACCTCAAATTAGGAAGATAGACTTTAAAAATTTTCAATCAACACAAAGTGAGAGTCGACCTCAATGGGCTTCAGTGGATGTTAATCGACGATATCTGACAAAGTTAGATGCAAACTCACTCAAATATATCAGGTATGTTGAAATTTGACTTCAAATTAGGGAGATAGACTTTGAAAATTTTCAATCAACACAAAGTGACAATCGACCTAAATGGGCTTCAATGGATGTTAACCGACTATATCTGTCAAAGTTAGATGCAAACTCACTCAAATATATGCGAAATGTTCAAATTTGACCTCAAATTAGGAAGATAGACTTTGAAAATTTTCAATCAACACAAAGTGACAGTCGACCTCAATGGGCTTCAATGGATGTTAATCGACGATATCTGACAAAGTTGGTTGCAAACTCACTCAAATATATGAGAAATGTTGAAATTCGACTTCAAATTAGGAAGATAGACTTTGAAAACTTTCAAACAACACAAAGTGACAATAGACTTCAATGGGCTTCAATGGATACTAATCGACGATATCTGACAAAGTTAGTTGCAAACTCACTCAAATATATAAGACATGTTGACATTTGACTTCAACTTAGGAAGATAGACTTTTAAAATTATCAATTAACACAAAGTGACAGTTGACCTCAATGGGTTTCAATGGATTTTAATCGACGATATCTGACAAAGTTAGATGCAAACTCACTCAAATATATGAGAAATGTTGAAATTCGACTTCAAATTAGGAACATAGACTTTGAAAATTTTCAATCAACACAAAGTGACAGTCGATCTCAATGGGCTTCAATGGATGTTAATCGACGATATCGACAAAGTTAGATGCAAATTCACTCAAATATATAAGAAATGTTGAAATTTGACTACAAATTAGGAAGATAGACTTTTAAAATTCTCAATTATCACAAAGTGACAGTTGACCTCAATGGGCTTCAATGGATGTTAATCGACGATATCTGACAAAGTTAGATGCAAACTCACTCAAATATATAAGAAATGTTGACATTTGATTTCAAATTAGGAAGATAGACTTTGAAAATTTCCAATCAACACAAAGTGACAGTTAACCTCAATGGGTTTCAATGGATGTTAATCGACGATATCTGACAAAGTTAGATGAAAACTCACTCAAATATATGAGAAATGTTAAAATTCGACTTCAAATTAGGAAGTTAGACTTTGAAATCTTTCAATCAACACAAAGTGACAGTTGACCTCAATGGGCTACAATGGATGTTAATCGACTATATCTGACAAAGTAAGATGCAAATTCACTCAAATATATAAGAAATGTTGACATTTGACTTAAAATTAGGAAGATAGACTTTGAAAGTTTTCAATTCTAAAAGTGACAGTTAACCTCAATGGGTTTCAATGGATGTTAATCGACGATATCTGACAAAGTTAGATGCAAACTCACTCAAATATATAAGAAATGTTGACATTTGATTTCAAATTAGGAAGATAGACTTTGAAAATTTTCAATCAACACAAAGTGACAGTCGACCTCAATGGGCTTCAATGGATGTTAATCGACGATATCGACAAAGTTAGATGCAAATTCACTCAAATATATAAGAAATGTTGAAATTTGACTACAAATTAGGAAGATAGACTTTTAAAATTCTCAATTATCACAAAGTGACAGTTGACCTCAATGGGCTTCAATGGATGTTAATCGACGATATCTGACAAAGTTAGATGCAAACTCACTCAAATATATAAGAAATGTTGACATTTGATTTCAAATTAGGAAGATAGACTTTGTAAATTTCCAATCAACACAAAGTGACAGTTAACCTCAATGGGTTTCAATGGATGTTAATCGACGATATCTGACAAAGTTAGATGAAAACTCACTCAAATATATGAGAAATGTTGAAATTCAACTTCAAATTAGGAAGTTAGACTTTGAAAATTTTCAATCAACACAAAGTGACAGTCGACCTCAATGGGCTTCAATGGATGTTAATCGACGATATCGACAAAGTTAGATGCAAACTCACTCAAATATATGAGAAATGTTGAAATTCGACTTCAAATTAGGAAGTTAGACTTTGAAAATTTTCAATCAACACAAAGTGACAGTTGACCTCAATGGGCTACAATGGATGTTAATCGACTATATCTGACAAAATAAGATGCAAATTCTATCAAATATATAAGAAATGTTGACATTTGACTTCAAATTGGGAAGATAGACTTTTAAAATTATCAATTAACACATAGTGACAGTTGACCTCAATGGGCTTCAATGGATGTTAATCGACGATATCTGACAAAGTTAGATGCAAACTCACTCAAATATATAAGAAATGTTGACATTTGACTTAAAATTGGGAAGACAGACTTTGAAAATTTTCAATTCTAAAAGTAACCGTTGACCTCAATGGGTTTCAATGGATGTTAATCGACGATATCTGACAAAGATAGATGAAAACTCACTCAAATATATAAGAAATGCTGAAATTTGACTACAAATTAGGAAGATAGACTTTTAAAATTTTTAATTATCACAAAGTGACAGTTGACCTCAATGGGCTTCAATGGATGTTAATCGACGATATCTGACGAAGTTAGATGCAAACTCACTCAAATATATAAGAAATGTTGACATTTGACTTAAAATTAGGAAGATAGACTTTGAAAATTTTCAATTCTAAAGTGACAGTTAACCTCAATGGGCTTCAATGGATGTTAATCGACGATATCGACAAAGTTAGATGCAAACTCACTCAAATATATAAGAAACGTTGACATTTGACTTAAAATTAGGAAGATAGACTTTGAAAATTTTCAATTCTAAAAGTGACAGTTAACCTTAATGGGTTTCAATGGATGTTAATCGACGATATCTGACAAAGATAGATGAAAACTCACTCAAATATATAAGAAATGCTGAAATTTGACTACAAATTAGGAAGATAGACTTTTAAAATTTTTAATTATCACAAAGTGACAGTTGACCTCAATGGGCTTCAATGGATGTTAATCGACGATATCTGACAAAGTTAGATGCAAACTCACTCAAATATATAAGAAATGTTGACATTTGACTTAAAATTAGGAAGATAGACTTCGAAAATTTTCAATTCTAAAGTGACAGTTAACCACAATGGGCTTCAATGGATGTTAATCGACGATATCTGACAAAGTTAGATGAAAACTCACTCAAATATATAAGAAATGCTGAAATTTGACTACAAATTAGGAAGATAGACTTTTAAAATTTTTAATTATCACAAAGTGACAGTTGACCTCAATGGGCTTCAATGGATGTTAATCGACGATATCTGACAAAGTTAGATGCAAACTCACTCAAATATATAAGAAATGTTGACATTTGACTTAAAATTAGGAAGATAGACTTTGAAAATTTTCAATTCTAAAGTGACAGTTAACCACAATGGGCTTCAATGGATGTTAATCGACGATATCGACAAAGTTAGATGCAAATTCACTCAAATATATAAGAAATGTTGAAATTTGACTACAAATTAGGAAGATAGACTTTTAAAATTCTCAATTATCACAAAGTGACAGTTGACCTCAATGGGCTTCAATGGATGTTAATCGACGATATCTGACAAAGTTAGATGCAAACTCACTCAAATATATAAGAAATGTTGACATTTGATTTCAAATTAGGAAGATAGACTTTGGAAATTTTCAATCAACACAAAGTGACAGTCGACCTCAATGGGCTTCAATGGATGTTAATCGACGATATCGACAAAGTTAGATGCAAATTCACTCAAATATATAAGAAATGTTGAAATTTGACTACAAATTAGGAAGATAGACTTTTAAAATTCTCAATTATCACAAAGTGACAGTTAACCTCAATGGGTTTCAATGGATGTTAATCGACGATATCTGACAGAGTTAGATGAAAACTCACTCAAATATATGAGAAATGTTGAAATTCGACTTCAAATTAGGAAGTTAGACTTTGAAAATTTTCAATCAACACAAAGTGTCAGTCGACCTCAATGGGCTTCAATGGATGTTAATCCACGATATCGACAAAGTTAGATGCAAACTCACTCAAATATATGAGAAATGTTGAAATTCGACTTCAAATTAGGAAGTTAGACTTTGAAAATTTTCAATCAACACAAAGTGACAGTTGACCTCAATGGGCTACAATGGATGTTAATCGACTATATCTGACAAAATAAGATGCAAATTCTATCAAATATATAAGAAATGTTGACATTTGACTTCAAATTGGGAAGATAGACTTTTAAAATTATCAATTAACACATAGTGACAGTTGACCTCAATGGGCTTCAATGGATGTTAATCGACGATATCTGACAAAGTTAGATGCAAACTCACTCAAATATATAAGAAATGTTGACATTTGACTTAAAATTGGGAAGACAGACTTTGAAAATTTTCAATTCTAAAAGTGACCGTTGACCTCAATGGGTTTCAATGGATGTTAATCGACGATATCTGACAAAGATAGATGAAAACTCACTCAAATATATAAGAAATGCTGAAATATGACTACAAATTAGGAAGATAGACTTTTAAAATTTTTAATTATCACAAAGTGACAGTTGACCTCAATGGGCTTCAATGGATGTTAATCGACGATATCTGACAAAGTTAGATGCAAACTCACTCAAATATATAAGAAATGTTGACATTTGACTTAAAATTAGGAAGATAGACTTTGAAAATTTTCAATTCTAAAGTGACAGTTAACCACAATGGGCTTCAATGGATGTTAATCGACGATATCTGACAAAGTTAGATGAAAACTCACTCAAATATATGAGAAATGTTGAAATTCGACTTCAAATTAGTAACATAGACTTTGAAAATTTTCAATCAACACAAAGTGACAGTCGACCTCAATGGGCTTCAATGGATGTTAATCGACGATATCTGACAAAGTTAGATGAAAACTCACTCAAATATATGGGAAATGTTGAAATTCGACTTCAAATTAGGAAGTTAGACTTTGAAAATTTTCAATCAACACAAAGTGACAGTCGACATCAATGGGGTTCAATGGATGTTAATCGACGATATCTGACAAAGTTAGATGCGAACTCACTCAAATATATGAGAAATGTTGAAATTCGACTTCAAATTAGGAAGTTAGACTTTGAAAATTTTCAATCAACACAAAGTGACAGTTGACCTCAATGGGCTACAATGGATGTTAATCGACGATATCTGACAAAGTAAGATGAAAATTCACTCAAATATATAAGAAATGTTGACATTTGACTTAAAAGTAGGAAGATAGACTTTGAAAGTTTTCAATTCTAAAAGTGACAGTCGACCTCAATGGGCTTCAATGGATGTTAATCGACGATATCGACAAAGTTAGATGCAAACTCACTCAAATATATGAGAAATGTTGAAATTCGACTTCAAATTAGGAAGTTAGACTTTTAAAATTATCAATTAACACAAAGTGACAGTTGACCTCAATGGGCTTCAATGGATGTTAATCGACGATATCTGACAAAGTAAGATGGAAATTCACTCAAATATATAAGAAATGTTGACATTTGATTTCAAATTAGGAAGATAGACTTTTAAAATTATCAATTAACACAAAGTGACAGTTCACCTCAATGGGCTTCAATGGATGTTAATCAACGATATCTGACAAAGTAAGATGCAAATTCACTCAAATATATAAGAAATGTTGAAATTTGACTACAAATTAGGAAAATAGACTTTTAAAATTCTCAATTATCACAAAGTGACAGTTGACCTCAATGGGCTTCAATGGATGTTAATCGACGATATCTGACAAAGTTAGATGAAAACTCACTCAAATATATGGGAAATGTTGAAATTCGACTTCAAATTAGGAAGTTAGACTTTGAAAATTTTCAATCAACACAAAGTGACAGTCGACCTCAATGGGGTTCAATGGATGTTAATCGACGATATCTGACAAAGTTAGATGCGAACTCACTCAAATATACGAGAAATGTTGAAATTCGACTTCAAATTAGGAAGTTAGACTTTGAAAATTTTCAATCAACACAAAGTGACAGTTGACCTCAATGGGCTTCAATGGATGTTAATCGACGATATCTGACAAAGTTAGATGAAAACTCACTCAAATATATGAGAAATGTTGAAATTCGACTTCAAATTAGGAACATAGACTTTGAAAATTTTCAATCAACACAAAGTGACAGTCGACCTCAATGGGCTTCAATGGATGTTAATCGACGATATCGACAAAGTTAGATGCAAACTCACTCAAATATATGAGAAATGTTGAAATTCGACTTCAAATTAGGAAGTTAGACTTTGAAAATTTTCAATCAACACAAAGTGACAGTTGACCTCAATGGGCTACAATGGATGTTAATCGACTATATCTGACAAAATAAGATGCAAATTCACTCAAATATATAAGAAATGTTGACATTTCACTTCAAATTAGGAAGTTAGACTTTGAAAATTTTCAATCAACACAAAGTGACAGTCGACCTCAATGGGCTTCAATGGATGTTAATCGACGATATCAACAAAGTTAGATGCAAACTCACTCAAATATATGAGAAATGTTGAAATTCGACTTCAAATTAGGAAGTTAGACTTTGAAAATTTTCAATCAACACAAAGTGACAGTTGACCTCAATGGGCTACAATGGATGTTAATCCACTATATCTGACAAAATAAGATGCAAATTCACTCAAATATATGAGAAATGTTGACATTTGACTTCAAATTGGGAAGATAGACTTTTAAAATTATCAATTAACACATAGTGACAGTTGACCTCAATGGGCTTCAATGGATGTTAATCGACGATATCTGACAAAGTTAGATGCAAACTCACTCAAATATATAAGAAATGTTGACATTTGACTTAAAATTGGGAAGACAGACTTTGAAAATTTTCAATTCTAAAAGTGACAGTTAACCTCAATGGGTTTCAATGGATGTTAATCGACGATATCTGACAAAGTTAGATGAAAACTCACTCAAATATATGAGAAATGTTGAAATTTGACTTCAAATTAGGAAGTTAGACTTTGAAATCTTTCAATCAACACAAAGTGACAGTTGACCTCAATGGGCTTCAATGGATGTTAATCGACGATATCGACAAAGTTAGATGCAAACTCACTCAAATATATAAGGAATGTTGACATTTGAGTTCAAATTAGGAAGATAGACTTTTAAAATTATCAATTAACACAAAGTGACAGTTGACCAAAATTGGCTTCAATGGATGTTAATCGACGATATCTGACAAAGTTAGATGCAAACTCATTCAAATATATAAGAAATGTTGACATTTGACTTAAAATTAGGAAGATAGACTTTGAAAATTTTCAATTCTAAAAGTGACAGTTAACCTCAATGGGTTTCAATGGATGTTAATCGACGATATCTGACAAAGTTAGATGAAAACTCACTCAAATATATGAGAAATGTTAAAATTCGACTTCAAATTAGGAAGTTAGACTTTGAAATCTTTCAATCAACACAAAGTGACAGTTGACCTCAATGGGCTACAATGGATGTTAATCGACTATATCTGACAAAGTAAGATGCAAATTCACTCAAATATATAAGAAATGCTGACATTTGACTTCAAATTAGGAAGATAGACTTTTAAAATTATCAATTAACACAAAGTGACAGTTGACCTCAATGGGCTTCAATGGATGTTAATCGACGATATCTGACAAAGTTAGATGAAAACTCACTCAAATATATAAGAAATGTTGACATTTGACTTAAAATTAGGAAGATAGACTTTGAAAATTTTCAAATCTAAAAGTGACAGTTAACCTCAATGGGTTTCAATGGATGTTAATCGACGATATCTGACAAAGATAGATGAAAACTCAATCAAATATATAAGAAATGCTGAAATTTGACTACAAATTAGGAAGATAGACTTTTAAAATTTTTAATTATCACAAAGTGACAGTTGACCTCAATGGGCTTCAATGGATGTTAATCGACGATATCTGACAAAGTTAGATGCAAACTCACTCAAATATATAAGAAATGTTGACATTTGATTTCAAATTAGGAAGATAGACTTTGAAAATTTTCAATCAACACAAAGTGACAGTTGACCTCAATGGGCTTCAATGGATGTTAATCGATGATATCTGACAAAGTTAGATGAAAACCCACTCAAATATATGAGAAATGTTGATATTCGACTTCAAATTAGGAACATAGACTTTGAAAATTTTCAATCAACACAAAGTGACAGTCGACCTCAATGGGCTTCAATGGATGTTAATCGACGATTTCGACAAAGTTAGATGCAAACTCACTCAAATATATGAGAAATGTTGAAATTCGACTTCAAATTAGGAAGTTAGACTTTGAAAATTTTCAATCAACACAAAGTGACAGTTGACCTCAATGGGCTACAATGGATGTTAATCGACGATATCTGACAAAGTTAGTTGCAAATTCACTCAAATATATAAGAAATGTTGACATTTGACTTCAAATTGGGAAGATAGACTTTTAAATTTATCAATTAACACATAGTGACAGTTGACCTCAATGGGCTTCAATGGATGTCAATCGACGATATCTGACAAAGTTAGATGCAAACTCACTCAAATATATAAGAAATGTTGACATTTGATTTAAAATTGGGAAGATAGAATTTGAAAATTTTCAATTCTAAAAGTGACAGTTAACCTCAATGGGTTTCAATGGATGTTAATCGACGATATCTGACAAAGTTAGATGAAAACTCACTCAAATATATGAGAAATGTTGAAATTCTACTTCAAATTAGGAACATAGACTTTGAAAATTTTCAATTCTAAAAGTACAGTTAACCTCAATGGGTTTCAATGGATGTTAATCGACGATATCTGACAAAGATAGATGAAAACTCACTCAAATATATAAGAAATGCTGAAATTTGACTACAAATTAGGAAGATAGACTTTTAAAATTTTTAATTATCACAGAGTGACAGTTGACCTCAATGGGCTTCAATGGATGTTAATCGACGATATCTGACAAAGTTAGATGCAAACTCACTCAAATATATAAGAAATGTTGACATTTGATTTCAAATTAGGAAGTTAGACTTTGAAATCTTTCAATCAACACAAAGTGTCAGTTGACCTCAATGGGCTACAATGGATGTTAATCGACTATATCTGACAAAGTAAGATGCAAATTCACTCAAATATATAAGAAATGCTGACATTTGACTTCAAATTAGGAAGATAGACTTTTAAAATTATCAATCAACACAAAGTGACAGTTGACCTCAATGGGCTTCAATGGATGTTAATCGACGATATCTGACAAAGTTAGATGAAAACTCACTCAAATATATAAGAAATGTTGACATTTGATTTCAAATTAGGAAGATAGACTTTGAAAATTTTTAATCAACACAAAGTGACAGTTAACCTCAATGGGTTTCAATGGATGTTAATCGACGATATCTGACAAAGTTAGATGAAAACTCACTCAAATATATGAGAAATGTTGAAATTCGACTTCAAATTAGGAACATAGACTTTGAAAATTTTCAATCAACACAAAGTGACAGTCGACCTCAATGGGCTTCAATGGATGTTAATCGACGATATCGACAAAGTTAGATGCAAACTCACTCAAATATATGAGAAATGTTGAAATTCGACTTCAAATTAGGAAGTTGGACATTGAAAATTTTCAATCAACACAAAGTGACAGTTGACCTCAATGGGCTACAATGTATGTTAATCGACTATATCTGACAAAGTAAGATGGAAATTCACTCAAATATATAAGAAATGTTGACATTTGATTTCAAATTAGGAATATAGACTTTTAAAATTATCAATTAACACAAAGTGACAGTTGACCTCAATGGGCTTCAATGGATGTTAATCGACGATATCTGACAAAGTTAGATGCAAACTCACTCAAATATATAAGAAATGTTGACATTTGACTTCAAATTGGGAAGATAGACTTTGAAAGTTTTCAATTCTAAAAGTGACAGTTAACCTAAATGGGTTTCAATGGATGTTAATCGACGATATCTGACAAAGTTAGATGAAAACTCACTCAAATATATGAGAAATGTTGGAATTCAACTTCAAATTAGCAAGTTAGACTTTGAAAATTTTCAATCAACACAAAGTGACAGTTGACCTCAATGGGCTACAATGGATGTTAATCGACTATATCTGACAAAATAAGATGCAAATTCACTCAAATATATAAGAAATGTTGACATTTGACTTCAAATTGGGAAGATAGACTTTTAAAATTATCAATTAACACATAGTGACAGTTGACCTCAATGGGCTTCAATGGATGTTAATCGACGATATCTGACAAAGTTAGATGCAAACTCACTCAAATATATAAGAAATCTTGACATTTGACATAAAATTGGGAAGATAGACTTTGAAAATTTTTAATTCTAAAAGTGACAGTTAACCTCAATGGGTTTCAATGGATGTTAATCGACGATATCTGACAAAGTTAGATGAAAACTCACTCAAATATATGAGAAATGTTGATATTCGACTTCAAATTAGGAACATAGACTTTGAAAATTTTCAATTCTAAAAGTGACAGTTAACCTCAATGGGTTTCAATGGACGTTAATCGACGATATCTGACAAAGATAGATGGAAACTCACTCAAATATATAAGAAATGCTGAAATTTGACTACAAATTAGGAAGGTAGACTTTTAAAATTTTTAATTATCACAAAGTGACAGTTGACCTCAATGGGCTTCAATGGATGTTAATCGACAATATCTGACAAAGTTAGATGCAAACTCACTCAAATATATAAGAAATGTTGACATTTGATTTCAAATTAGGAAGATAGACTTTGAAAATTTTCAATCAACACAAAGTGACAGTTGACCTCAATGGGCTTCAATGGATGTTAATCGACGATATCTGACAAAGTTAGATGAAAACTCACTCAAATATATGAGAAATGTTGAAATTCGACTTCAAATTAGGAAGTTAGACTTTGAAAATTTTCAATCAACACAAAGTGACAGTTGACCTCAATGGGCTACAATGGATGTTAATCGACTATATCTGACAAAGTTAGACGCAAACTCACTTTAATATATAAGAAATGTTGAAATTTGACTTCAAATTAGGAAGATAGACTTTGAAAATTTACGATCAACACAAATTGACAGTCGACCTCAATGGGCTTCAGTGGATGTTACTCGACGAGATTTGACAATGTTAGATGCAAACTCACTCAAATATATGAGAAATGTTGAAATTTGACTTCAAATTAGGAAGATGGACTTTGAAAATTTTCAATCAACTCAAACTGACAATCGACCTCAATGGGCTTCAATGGATGTTAATCGACGATATCTGAAAAAGTTAGATGCAAACTCACTCAAATATATAACAAATGTTGAAATTCGACTTCAAATTAGGAACATAGACTTTGAAAATTTTCAATCAACACAAAGTGACAGTCGACCTCAATGGGCTTCAATGGATGTTAATCGACGATATCGACAAAGTTAGATGCAAACTCACTCAAATATATAAGAAATGTTGAAATTTGTCTACAAATTAGGAAGATAGACTTTGAAAATTTTCAATCAACACAAACTAACAATCGACCTCATTGGGCTTCAATGGATGTTAATCGACGATATTTGACAAAGTTAGATGCAAACTCACTCAAATATATAAGAAATGTTGAAATTTGACTTCAAATTAGGATGATAGACTTTGATAATTTTCAATTATCACAAAGTGACAGTTAAACTCAATGGGCTTCAGTGGATGTTAATCGACGATATCTGACAAAGTTAGATGCAAACTCACTCAAATATATAAGAAATGTTGAAATTTGACTAAAAATTAGGAAGATAGACTTTGAAAATTTTCAATCAACACAAACTAACAATCGACCTCATTGGGCTTCAATGGATGTTATTCGACGATATTTGACAAAGTTAGATGCAAACTCACTCAAATATATAAGAAATGTTGAAATTTGACTTCAAATTAGGAAGATAGACTTTGAAAATTTTCAATTATCACAAAGTGACAATCGACCTCAATGGGCGTCAATGGATACTAATCGACGATATCTGACGAAGTTAGTTGCAAACTCACTCAAATATATAAGAAATGTTGAAATTCGACTTCAAATTAGGAACATAGACTTTGAAAATTTTCAATCAACACAAACTGACAATCGACCTCAATGGGCGTCAATGGATACTAATCGACGATATCTGACGAAGTTAGTTGCAAACTCACTCAAATATATGAGAAATGTTGAAATTTGACTTCAAATTAGGAAGATAGACTTTTAAAATTATCAATTAACACAAAGTGACAGTTGACCTCAATGGGCTTCAATGGATGTTAATCGACGATATTTGACAAAGTTATATGCAAACTCACTCAAATATATAAGAAATGTTGAAATTCTACTTCAAATTAGGAAGTTAGACTTTGAAAATTTTCAATCAACACAAACTAACAATCGACCTCATTGGGCTTCAATGGATGTTAATCGACTATATCTGACAAAGTAAGATGCAAATTCACTCAAATATATAAAAAATGTTGACATTTGATTTCAAATTAGGAAGATAGACTTTTAAAATTATCAATTCACACAAAGTGACAGTTGACCTCAATGGGCTTCAATGGATGTTAATCGACGATATTTGACAAAGTTAGATGCAAACTCACTCAAATATATAAGAAATGTTGAAATTCTACTTCAAATTAGGAAGTTAGACTTTGAAAATTTTCAATCAACACAAAGTGACAGTTGACCTCAATGGGCTTCAATGGATGTTAATGGACGATATCTGACAAAGTTAGATGCAAACTCACTCAAATATATAAGAAATGTTGACATTTGACTTAAAATTAGGAAGATAGACTTTGAAAATTTTCAATTATCACAAAGTGACAGTTAACCTCAATAGGCTTCAATGGATGTTAATCGACGATATTTGACAAAGTTAGATGCAAACTCATTCAAATATATGAGAAATGTTGAAATTTGACTTCAGATTAGGAAGATAGACTTTGAAAATTTTCAATCAACACAAACTGACAATCGACCTCAATGGGCTTCAATGGATATTAATCGACGATATCTGAAAAAGTTAGATGCAAACTCACTCAAATATATAAGAAATGTTGAAATTCGACTTCAAATTAGGAACATAGACTTTGAAAGTTTCCAATTATCACAAAGTGACAGTTAACTTCAATGGGCTTCAATGGATGTTAATCGACGATATCTGACAAAGTTAGATGCGAACTCACTCAAATATATAAGAAATGATAAAATTTGACTACAAATTAGGAAGATAGACTTTGAAAATTTTTAATGAACACAAAGTGACAGTCGACCTCAATGGGCTTCAATGGATGTTAATCGACGATATCGACAAAGTTAGATGCAAACTCACTCAAATATATTGGAAATGTTGAAATTCGACTTCAAATTAGGAAGTTAGACTTTGAAAATTTTCAATCATCACAAAGTGACAGTTGACCTCAATGGGCTACAATGGATGTTAATCGACTAATTCTGACAAAGTAAGATGCAAATTCTCTCAAATATATAAGAAATGTTGACATTTGATTTCAAATTAGGAAGATAGACTTTTAAAATTATCAATTAACACAAAGTAACAGTTGACCTCAATGGGCTTCAATGGATGTTAATCGACGAAATTTGACAAAGTTAGATGCAAACTCACTCAAATATATAAGAAATGTTGACATTTGATTTCAAATTAGGAAGATAGACTTTGAAAATTTTCAATCAACACAAAGTGACAGTTGACCTCAATGGGCTTCAATGGATGTTAATCGACGATATCTGACAAAGTTAGATGAAAACTCACTCAAATATATGAGAAATGTTGAAATTAGACTTCAAATTAGGAAGCTAGACTTTGAAAATTTTCAATCAACACAAAGTGACAGTTGACCTCAATGGGCTTCAATGGATGTTAATCGACGATATCTGACAAAGTTAGATGCAAACTCACTCAAATATATAAGGAATGTTGACATTTGACTTAAAATTGGGAAGACAGACTTTGAAAATTTTCAATTCTAAAAGTGACAGTTAACCTCAATGGGTTTCAATGGATGTTAATCGACGATATCTGAAAAAGTTAGATGAAAACTCACTCAAATATATGAGAAATGTTGAAATTTGACTTCAAATTAGGAACATAGACTTTGAAAATTTTCAATCAACACAAAGTGTCAGTTGACCTCAATGGGCTACAATGGATGTTAATCGACTATATCTGACAAAGTAAGATGCAAATTCACTCAAATATATAAGAAATGTTGACATTTGATTTCAAATTAGGAAGATAGACTTTTAAAATTATCAATTAACACAAAGTGACAGTTGACCTCAATGGGCTTCAATGGATGTTAATCGACGATATCTGACAAAGTTAGATGAAAACTCACTCAAATATATAAGAAATGTTGACATTTGACTTCAAATTAGGAAGTTAGACTTTGAAAATTTTCAATCAACACAAAGTGACAGTCGACCTCAATGGGCTTCAATGGATGTTAATCGACGATATCGACAAAGTTAGATGAAAACTCACTCAAATATATGAGAAATGTTGAAATTCGACTTCAAATTAGGAAGTTAGACTTTGAAAATTTTCAATCAACACAAAGTGACAGTTGACCTCAATGGGCTACAATGGATGTTAATCGACTATATCTGACAAAATAAGATGCAAATTCACTCAAATATATAAGAAATGTTGACATTTGACTTCAAATTGGGAAGATAGACTTTTAAAATTATCAATTAACACATAGTGACAGTTGACCTCAATGGGCTTCAATGGATGTTAATCGACGATATCTGACAAAGTTAGATGCAAACTCACTCAAATATATAAGAAATCTTGACATTTGACATAAAATTGGGAAGATAGACTTTGAAAATTTTTAATTCTAAAAGTGACAGTTAACCTCAATGGGTTTCAATGGATGTTAATCGACGATATCTGACAAAGTTAGATGAAAACTCACTCAAATATATGAGAAATGTTGATATTCGACTTCAAATTAGGAACATAGACTTTGAAAATTTTCAATTCTAAAAGTGACAGTTAACCTCAATGGGTTTCAATGGACGTTAATCGACGATATCTGACAAAGATAGATGGAAACTCACTCAAATATATAAGAAATGCTGAAATTTGACTACAAATTAGGAAGGTAGACTTTTAAAATTTTTAATTATCACAAAGTGACAGTTGACCTCAATGGGCTTCAATGGATGTTAATCGACAATATCTGACAAAGTTAGATGCAAACTCACTCAAATATATAAGAAATGTTGATATTTGATTTCAAATTAGGAAGATAGACTTTGAAAATTTTCAATCAACACAAAGTGACAGTTGACCTCAATGGGCTTCAATGGATGTTAATCGACGATATCTGACAAAGTTAGATGAAAACTCACTCAAATATATGAGAAATGTTGAAATTCGACTTCAAATTAGGAAGTTAGACTTTGAAAATTTTCAATCAACACAAAGTGACAGTTGACCTCAATGGGCTACAATGGATGTTAATCGACTATATCTGACAAAGTTAGACGCAAACTCACTTTAATATATAAGAAATGTTGAAATTTGACTTCAAATTAGGAAGATAGACTTTGAAAATTTACGATCAACACAAATTGACAGTCGACCTCAATGGGCTTCAGTGGATGTTACTCGACGAGATTTGACAATGTTAGATGCAAACTCACTCAAATATATGAGAAATGTTGAAATTTGACTTCAAATTAGGAAGATGGACTTTGAAAATTTTCAATCAACTCAAACTGACAATCGACCTCAATGGGCTTCAATGGATGTTAATCGACGATATCTGAAAAAGTTAGATGCAAACTCACTCAAATATATAACAAATGTTGAAATTCGACTTCAAATTAGGAACATAGACTTTGAAAATTTTCAATCAACACAAAGTGACAGTCGACCTCAATGGGCTTCAATGGATGTTAATCGACGATATCGACAAAGTTAGATGCAAACTCACTCAAATATATAAGAAATGTTGAAATTTGACTACAAATTAGGAAGATAGACTTTGAAAATTTTCAATCAACACAAACTAACAATCGACCTCATTGGGCTTCAATGGATGTTAATCGACGATATTTGACAAAGTTAGATGCAAACTCACTCAAATATATAAGAAATGTTGAAATTTGACTTCAAATTAGGATGATAGACTTTGATAATTTTCAATTATCACAAAGTGACAGTTAAACTCAATGGGCTTCAGTGGATGTTAATCGACGATATCTGACAAAGTTAGATGCAAACTCACTCAAATATATAAGAAATGTTGAAATTTGACTAAAAATTAGGAAGATAGACTTTGAAAATTTTCAATTATCACAAAGTGACAATCGACCTCAATGGGCGTCAATGGATACTAATCGACGATATCTGACGAAGTTAGTTGCAAACTCACTCAAATATATAAGAAATGTTGAAATTCGACTTCAAATTAGGAACATAGACTTTGAAAATTTTCAATCAACACAAACTGACAATCGACCTCAATGGGCGTCAATGGATACTAATCGACGATATCTGACGAAGTTAGTTGCAAACTCACTCAAATATATGAGAAATGTTGAAATTTGACTTCAAATTAGGAAGATAGACTTTTAAAATTATCAATTAACACAAAGTGACAGTTGACCTCAATGGGCTTCAATGGATGTTAATCGACGATATTTGACAAAGTTATATGCAAACTCACTCAAATATATAAGAAATGTTGAAATTCTACTTCAAATTAGGAAGTTAGACTTTGAAAATTTTCAATCAACACAAACTAACAATCGACCTCATTGGGCTTCAATGGATGTTAATCGACTATATCTGACAAAGTAAGATGCAAATTCACTCAAATATATAAAAAATGTTGACATTTGATTTCAAATTAGGAAGATAGACTTTTAAAATTATCAATTCACACAAAGTGACAGTTGACCTCAATGGGCTTCAATGGATGTTAATCGACGATATTTGACAAAGTTAGATGCAAACTCACTCAAATATATAAGAAATGTTGAAATTCTACTTCAAATTAAGAAGTTAGACTTTGAAAATTTTCAATCAACACAAAGTGACAGTTGACCTCAATGGGCTTCAATGGATGTTAATGGACGATATCTGACAAAGTTAGATGCAAACTCACTCAAATATATAAGAAATGTTGACATTTGACTTAAAATTAGGAAGATAGACTTTGAAAATTTTCAATTATCACAAAGTGACAGTTAACCTCAATAGGCTTCAATGGATGTTAATCGACGATATTTGACAAAGTTAGATGCCAACTCATTCAAATATATGAGAAATGTTGAAATTTGACTTCAGATTAGGAAGATAGACTTTGAAAATTTTCAATCAACACAAACTGACAATCGACCTCAATGGGCTTCAATGGATATTAATCGACGATATCTGAAAAAGTTAGATGCAAACTCACTCAAATATATTGGAAATGTTGAAATTCGACTTCAAATTAGGAAGTTAGACTTTGAAAATTTTCAATCATCACAAAGTGACAGTTGACCTCAATGGGCTACAATGGATGTTAATCGACTAATTCTGACAAAGTAAGATGCAAATTCTCTCAAATATATAAGAAATGTTGACATTTGATTTCAAATTAGGAAGATAGACTTTTAAAATTATCAATTAACACAAAGTAACAGTTGACCTCAATGGGCTTCAATGGATGTTAATCGACGAAATTTGACAAAGTTAGATGCAAACTCACTCAAATATATAAGAAATGTTGACATTTGATTTCAAATTAGGAAGATAGACTTTGAAAATTTTCAATCAACACAAAGTGACAGTTGACCTCAATGGGCTTCAATGGATGTTAATCGACGATATCTGACAAAGTTAGATGAAAACTCACTCAAATATATGAGAAATGTTGAAATTAGACTTCAAATTAGGAAGCTAGACTTTGAAAATTTTCAATCAACACAAAGTGACAGTTGACCTCAATGGGTTTCAATGGATGTTAATCGACGATATCTGAAAAAGTTAGATGAAAACTCACTCAAATATATGAGAAATGTTGAAATTTGACTTCAAATTAGGAACATAGACTTTGAAAATTTTCAATCAACACAAAGTGACAGTTGACCTCAATGGGCTACAATGGATGTTAATCGACTATATCTGACAAAGTAAGATGGAAATTCACTCAAATATATAAGAAATGTTGACATTTGATTTCAAATTAGGAAGATAGACTTTTAAAATTATCAATTAACACAAAGTGACAGTTGACCTCAATGGGCTTCAATGGATGTTAATCGACGATATCTGACAAAGTTAGATGAAAACTCACTCAAATATATAAGAAATGTTGACATTTGACTTTAAATTAGGAAGTTAGACTTTGAAAATTTTCAATCAACACAAAGTGACAGTCGACCTCAATGGGCTTCAATGGATGTTAATCGACGATATCGACAAAGTTAGATGCAAACTCACTCAAATATATGAGAAATGTTGAAATTCGACTTCAAATTAGGAAGTTAGACTTTGAAAATTTTCAATCAACACAAAGTGACAGTTGACCTCAATGGGCTACAATGGATGTTAATCGACTATATCTGACAAAATAAGATGCAAATTCACTCAAATATATAAGAAATGTTGACATTTGACTTCAAATTGGGAAGATAGACTTTTAAAATTATCAATTAACACATAGTGACAGTTGACCTCAATGGGCTTCAATGGATGTTAATCGACGATATCTGACAAAGTTAGATGCAAACTCACTCAAATATATAAGGAATGTTGACATTTGACTTAAAATTGGGAAGACAGACTTTGAAAATTTTTAATTCTAAAAGTGACAGTTAACCTCAATGGGTTTCAATGGATGTTAATCGACGATATCTGAAAAAGTTAGATGAAAACTCACTCAAATATATGAGAAATGTTGAAATTTGACTTAAAATTAGGAAGATAGACTTTGAAAATTTTCAATTCTAAAAGTGACAGTTAACCTCAATGGGTTTCAATGGATGTTAATCGACGATATCTGACAAAGTTAGATGAAAACTCACTCAAATATATGAGAAATGTTAAAATTCGACTTCAAATTAGGAAGTTAGACTTTGAAATCTTTCAATCAACACAAAGTGACAGTTGACCTCAATGGGCTACAATGGATGTTAATCGACTATATCTGACAGAGTAAGATGCAAATTCACTCAAATATATAAGAAATGCTGACATTTGACTTCAAATTAGGAAGATAGACTTTTAAAATTATCAATTAACACAAAGTGACAGTTGACCTCAATGGGCTTCAATGGATGTTAATCGTTGATATCTGACAAAGTTAGATGCAAACTCACTCAAATATATAAGAAATGTTGACATTTGACTTAAAATTAGGAAGATAGACTTTGAAAATTTTCTAATCTGAAAGTGACAGTTAACCTCAATGGGTTTCAATGGATGTTAATCGACGATATCTGACAAAGTTAGATGCAAACTCACTCAAATATATAAGAAATGTTGACATTTGATTTCAAATTAGGAAGATAGACTTTGAAAATTTTCAATCAACACAAAGTGACAGTTGACCTCAATGGGCTTCAATGGATGTTAATCGACGATATCTGACAAAGTTAGATGAAAACCCACTCAAATATATGAGAAATGTTGAAATTCGACTTCAAATTAGGAAGTTAGACTTTGAAAATTTTCAATCAACACAAAGTGACAGTCGACCTCAATGGGCTTCAATGGATGTTAATCGACGATATCGACAAAGTTAGATGCAAACTCACTCAAATATATGAGAAATGTTGAAATTCGACTTCAAATTAGGAAGTTAGACTTTGAAAATTTTCAATCAACACAAAGTGACAGTTGACCTCAATGGGCTTCAATGGATGTTAATCGACGATATCTGACAAAGTTGGATGCAAACTCACTCAAATATATAAGAAATGTTGACATTTGACTTAAAATTAGGAAGATAGACTTTGAAAGTTTTCAATTCTAAAAGTGACAGTTAACCTCAATGGGTTTCAATGGATGTTAATCGACGATATCTGACAAAATAAGATGCAAATTCACTCAAATATATAAGAAATGTTGACATTTGACTTCAAATTGGGAAGATAGACTTTTAAATTTATCAATTAACACATAGTGACAGTTGACCTCAATGGGCTTCAATGGATGTTAATCGACGATATCTGACAAAGTTAGATGCAAACTCACTCAAATATATAAGAAATGTTGACATTTGACTTAAAATTGGGAAGATAGACTTTGAAAATTTTCAATTCTAAAAGTGACAGTTAACCTCAATGGGCTTCAATGGATGTTAATCGACGATATCTGACAAAGTTAGATGAAAACTCACTCAAATATATGAGAAATGTTGAAATTCGACTTCAAATTAGGAAGTTAGACTTTGAAAATTTTCAATCTTCACAAAGTGACAGTTAACCTCAATGGGTTTCAATGGATGTTAATCGACGATATCTGACAAAGATAGATGAAAACTCACTCAAATATATAAGAAATGCTGAAATTTGACTACAAATTAGGAAGATAGACTTTTAAAATTTTTAATTATCACAAAGTGACAGTTGACCTCAATGGGCTTCAATGGATGTTAATCGACGATATCTGACAAAGTTAGATGCAAACTCACTCAAATATATAAGAAATGTTGACATTTGATTTCAAATTAGGAAGATAGACTTTGAAAATTTTCAATCAACACAAAGTGACAGTTGACCTCAATGGACTTCAATGGATGTTAATCGACGATATCTGACAAAGATAGATGAAAACTCACTCAAATATATGAGAAATGTTGAAATTCGACTTCAAATTAGGAACATAGACTTTGAAAATTTTCAATCAACACAAAGTGACAGTCGACCTCAATGGGCTTCAATGGATGTTAATCGATGATATCGACAAAGTTAGATGCAAACTCACTCAAATATATGAGAAATGTTGAAATTCGACTTCAAATTAGGAAGTTAGACATTGAAAATTTTCAATCAACACAAAGTGACAGTTGACCTAAATGGGTTTCAATGGATGTTAATCGACGATATCTGACAAAGTTTGATGAAAACTCACTCAAATATATGAGAAATGTTGAAAGTCAACTTCAAATTAGGAAGTTAGACTTTGAAAATTTTCAATCAACACAAAGTGACAGTTGACCTCAATGGGCTACAATGGATGTTAATCGACTATATCTGACAAAATAAGATGCAAATTCACTCAAATATATAAGAAATCTTGACATTTGACTTAAAATTGGGAAGATAGACTTTGAAAATTTTCAATTCAAAAAGTGACAGTTAACCTCAATGGGTTTCAATGGATGTTAATCGACGATATCTGACAAAATTAGATGAAAACTCACTCGAATATATGAGAAATGTTGAAATTCGACTACAAATTAGGAAGGTAGACTTTTAAAATTTTTAATTATCACAAAGTGACAGTTGACCACAATGGGCTTCAATGGATGTTAATCGACGATATCGACAAAGTTAGATGAAAACTCACTCAAATATATGAGAAATGTTGAAATTCGACTTCAAATTAGGAAGTTAGACTTTGAAAATTTTCAATCAACACAAAGTGACAGTTGACATCAATGGGCTACAATGGATGTTAATCGACTATATCTGACGAAGTTAGATGCAAACTCACTCAAATATATAAGAAATGTTGAAATTTGACTACAAATTAGGAAGATAGACTTTGAAAATTTTCAATCAACACAAACTAACAATCGACCTCATTGGGCTTCAATGGATGTTAATCGACGATATTGGACAAAGTTAGATGCAAACTCACTCAAATATATAAGAAATGTTGAAAATTGACTTCAAATTAGGAAGATAAACTTTGAAAATTTTCAATTATCACAAAGTGACAGTTAACCTCAATGGGCTTCAATGGATGTTAATCGACGATATCTGACAAAGTTAGATGCAAACTCACTCAAATATATAAGAAATGTTGAAATTCGACTTCAAATTAGGAACATAGACTTTGAAAATTTTCAATCAACACAAACTGACAATCGACCTCAATGGGCGTCAATGGATACTAATCGACGATATCTGACGAAATTAGTTGCAAACTCACTCAAATATATGAGAAATGTTGAAATTTGACTTCAAATTAGGAAGATAGACTTTGAAAATTTTCAATTATCACAAAGTGACAGTTAACCTCAATGGGCTTCAATGGATGTTAATCGACGATATCTGACAAAGTTAGATGCAAACTCACTCAAATATATAAGAAATGTTGAAATTTGACTACAAATTAGGAAGATAGAATTTGAAAATTTTCAATCAACACAAACTAACAATCGACCTCATTGGGCTTCAATGGATGTTAATCGACGATATTTGACAAAGTTAGATGCAAACTCACTCAAATATATAAGAAATGTTGAAATTTGACTTCAAATTAGGAGGATAGACTTTGAAAATTTTCAATTATCACAAAGTGACAGTTAACCTCAATGGGCGTCAATGGAGGTTAATCGACGATATCTGAAGAAGTTAGATGCAAACTTACTCAAATATATAAGAAATGTTGAAATCCGACTTCAAATTAGGAACATAGACTTTGAAAATTTTCAATCAACACAAACTGACAATCGACCTCAATGGGCGTCAATGGATACTAATCGACGATATCTGACGAAATTAGTTGCAAACTCACTCAAATATATGAGAAATGTTGAAATTTGACTTCAAATTAGGAAGATAGACATTTAAAATTATCAATTAACACAAAGTGACAGTTGACCTCAATGGGCTTCAATGGATGTTAATCGACGATATTTGACAAAGTGAGATGCAAACTCACACAAATATATGAGAAATGTTGAAATTCTACTTCAAATTAGGAAGTTAGACTTTGAAAATTTTCAATCAACACAAATTGACAATCGACCTCAATGGGCTTCAATGGAGGTTAATCGACGATATCTGAAGAAGTTAGATGCAAACTCACTCAAATATATAAGAAATGTTGAAATTCGACTTCAAATTAGGAACATAGACTTTGAAAATTTTCAATCAACACAAACTGACAATCGACCTCAATGGGGGCCAATGGATACTAATCGACGATATCTGACGAAGTTAGTTGCAAACTCACTCAAATATATGAGAAATGTTGAAATTTGACTTCAAATTAGGAAGATAGACTTTTAAAATTATCAATTAACACAAAGTGACAGTTGACCTCAATGGGCTTCAATGGATGTTAATCGACGATATTTGACAAAGTTAGATGCAAACTCACTCAAATATATTAGAAATGTTGAAATTCTACTTCAAATTAGGAAGTTAGACTTTGAAAATTTTCAATCAACACAAAGTGACAGTTGACCTCAATGGGCTTCAATGGATGTTAATCGACGATATCTGACAAAGTTAGATGCAAACTCACTCAAATATATAGGAAATGTTGACATTTGACTTAAAATTAGGAAGATAGACTTTGAAAATTTTCAATTATCACAAAGTGACAGTTAACCTCAATGGGCTTCAATGGATGTTAATCGACGATATTTGACAAAGTTAGATGCAAACTCATTCAAATATATGAGAAATGTTGAAATTTGTCTTCAAATTAGGAAGATAGACTTTGAAAATTTTCAATCAACACAAACTGACAATCGACCTCAATGGGCTTCAATGGATATTAATCGACGATATCTGAAAATGTTAGATGCAAACTCACTCAAATATATAAGAAATGTTGAAATTCGACTTCAAATTAGGAACATAGACTTTGAAAATTTTCAATCAACACAAAGTGACAGTCGACCTCAATGGGCTTCGATGGATGTTAATCGACGATATCGACAAAGTTAGATGCAAACTCACTCAAATATATGAGAAATGTTGAAATTCGACTTCAAATTAGAAAGTTAGACTTTGAAAATTTTCAATCATCACAAAATGACAGTTGACCTCAATGGGCTACAATGGATGTTAATCGACTATATCTGACAAAGTAAGATGCAAATTCACTCAAATATATAAGAAATGTTGACATTTGATTTCAAATTAGGAAGATAGACTTTTAAAATTATCAATTAACACAAAGTAACAGTTGACCTCAATGGGCTTCAATGGATGTTAATCGACGATATTTGACAAAGTTAGATGCAAACTCACTCAAATATATAAGAAATGTTGAAATTCTACTTCAAATTAGGAAGTTTGACTTTGAAAATTTTCAATCAACACAAAGTGACAGTTGACCTCAATGGGCTTCAATGGATGTTAATCGACGATATCTGACAAAGTTAGATGCAAACTCACTCAAATATATAAGGAATGTTGACATTTGACTTAAAATTAGGAAGATAGACTTTGAAAATTTTCAATTATCACAAAGTGACAGTTAATCTCATTGGGCTTCAATGGATGTTAATCGACGATATTTGACAAAGTTAGATGCAAACTCACTCAAATATATGAGAAATGTTGAAATTAGACTTCAAATTAGGAAGATAGACTTTGAAAATTTTCAATCAACACAAAGTGACAGTCGACCTCAATGGGCTTCAATGGATGTTAATCGACGATATCGACAAAGTTAGATGCAAACTCACTCAAATATATGAGAAATGTTGAAATTCGACTTCAAATTAGGAAGTTAGACTTTGAAAATTTCCAACCATCACAAAGTGACAGTTGACCTCAATGGGCTACAATGGATGTTAATCGACTATATCTGACAAAGTAAGATGCAAATTCACTCAAATATATAAGAAATGTTGACATTTGACTTCAAATTAGGAAGATAGACTTCTAAAATTATCAATCAACACAAAGTGACAGTTTACCTCAATGGGCTACAATGGATGTTAATCGACTATATCTGACAAAGTAAGATGCAAATTCACTCAAATATATAAGAAATGTTGACATTTGACTTCAAATTAGGAAGATAGACTTTTAAAATTATCAATTAACACAAAGTGACAGTTGACCTCAATGGGCTTCAATGGATGTTAATCGACGATATTTGACAAAGTTAGATGCAAACTCACTCAAATATATAAGAAATGTTGAAATTCTACTTCAAATTAGGAAGTTAGACTTTGAAAATTTTCAATCAACACAAAGTGACAGTTGACCTCAAAGGGCTTCAATGGATGTTAATCGACGATATCTGACAAAGTTAGATGCAAACTCACTCAAATATATAAGAAATGTTGACATTTGACTTAAAATTAGGAAGATAGACTTTGAAAATTTTCAATTATCACAAAGTGACAGTTAACCTCAATGGGCTTCAATGGATGTTAATCGACGATATTTGACAAAGTTAGATGCAAACTCACTCAAATATATTAGAAATGTTGAAATTCTACTTCAAATTAGGAAGTTAGACTTTGAAAATTTTCAATCAACACAAAGTGACAGTTGACCTCAATGGGCTTCAATGGATGTTAATCGACGATATCTGACAAAGTTAGATGCAAACTCACTCAAATATATAAGAAATGTTGACATTTGACTTAAAATTAGGAAGATAGACTTTGAAAATTTTCAATTATCACAAAGTGACAGTTAACCTCAATGGTCTTCAATGGATGTTAATCGACGATATTTGACAAAGTTAGATGCAAACTCATTCAAATATATGAGAAATGTTGAAATTTGACTTCAAATTAGGAAGATAGACTTTGAAAATTTTCAATCAACACAAACTGACAATCGACCTCAATGGGCTTCAATGGATGTTAATCGACGATATCGACAAAGTTAGATGCAAACTCACTCGAATATATGAGAAATGTTGAAATTCGACTTCAAATTAGGAAGTTAGACTTTGAAAATTTTCAATCTTCACAAAGTGACAGTAGACCTCAATGGGCTACAATGGATGTTAATCGACTATATCTGACAAAGTAAGATGCAAATTCACTCAAATATATAAGAAATGTTGACATTTGACTTCAAATTAGGAAGATAGACTTTTAAAATTATCAATTAACACAAAGTGACAGTTGACCTCAATGGGCTTCAATGGATGTTAATCGACGATATCTGACAAAGTTAGATGCAAACTCACTCAAATATATAAGAAATGTTGACATTTGACTTAAAATTAGGAAGATAGACTTTGAAAATTTTCAATTATCACAAAGTGACAGTTAACTTCAATCGGCTTCAATGGATGTTAATCGACGATATCTGACAAAGTTAGATGCAAACTCACTCAAATATATAAGAAATGTTGAAATTTGACTACAACTTAGGAAGATAGACTTTGAAAATTTTCAATCAACACAAAGTGACAGTTGACCTCAATGGGCTTCAATGGATGTTAATCGACGATATTTGACAAAGTTAGATGCAAACTCAGTCAAATATATAAGAAAGTTGAAATTCGACTTCGAATTAGGAACATATACTTTGAAAATTTTCAATCAACACAAACTGACAATCGACCTCAATGGGCGTCAATGGATACTAATCGACGATATCTGACAAAGTTGGTTGAAAACTCACTCAAATATATAAGAAATGTTGACATTTGACTTAAAATTAGGAAGATAGACTTTGAAAATTTTCAATTATCACAAAGTGACAGTTAACTTCAATGGGCTTCAATGGATGTTAATCGACGATATCTGACAAAGTTAGATGCAAACTCACTCAAATATATAAGAAATGTTGAAATTTGACTACAAATTAGGAAGATAGACTTTGAAAATTTTCAATCAACACAAACTAACAATCGACCTCAATGGGCGTCAATGGATACTAATCGACGATATCTGACAAAGTTAGTTGCAAACTCACTCAAATATATAAGAAATGTTGAAATTTGACTTCAAATTAAGAAGATAGACTTTGAAAGTTTCCAATTATCACAAAGTGACAGTTAACTTCAATGGGCTTCAATGGATGTTAATCGACGATATCTGACAAAGTTAGATGCAAACTCACTCAAATATATAAGAAATGATGAAATTTGACTACAAATTAGGAAGATAGACTTTGAAAATTTTCAATCAACACAAACTAACAATCGACCTCAATGGGCGTCAATGGATACTAATCGACGATATCTGACAAAGTTAGTTGCAAACTCACTCAAATATATAAGAAACGTTGAAATTTGACTTCAAATTAAGAAGATAGACTTTGAAAGTTTCCAATTATCACAAAGTGACAGTTAACTTCAATGGGCTTCAATGGATGTTAATCGACGATATCTGACAAAGCTAGATGCAAACTCACTCAAATATATAAGAAATGTTGAAATTTGACTACAAATTAGGAAGATAGACTTTGAAAATTTTCAATCAACACAAACTAACAATCGACCTCATTGGGCTTCAATGGATGTTAATCGACGATATCTGACAAAGTTAGTTGCAAAATCACTCAAATATATGAGAAATGTTGAGATTTGACTTCAAATTAGGAAGATAGACTTTTAAAATTATCAATTAACACAAAGTGACAGTTGACCTCAATGGGCTTCAATGGATGTTAATCGACGATATTTGACAAAGTTAGATGCAAACTCAGTCAAATATATAAGAAATGTTGAAATTCGACTTCAAATTAGGAACATATACTTTGAAAATTTTCAATCAACACAAACTGACAATCGACCTCAATGGGCGTCAATGGATACTAATCGACGATATCTGACAAAGTTAGTTGCGAACTCACTCAAATATATGAGAAATGTTGACATTTGACTTCAAATTAGGAAGATAGACTTTTAAAATTATCAATTAACACAAAGTGACAGTTGACCTCAATGGGCTTCAATGGATGTTAATCGCCGATATTTGACAAAGTTAGACGCAAACTCAGTCAAATATATAAGAAATGTTGAAATTCGACTTCAAATTAGGAACATATACTTTGAAAATTTTCAATCAACACAAACTGACAATCGACCTCAATGGGCGTCAATGGATACTAATCGACGATATCTGACAAAGTTAGTTGCAAACTCACTCAAATATATAAGAAATGTTGACATTTGACTTCAAATTAGGAAGATAGACTTTTAAAATTATCAATTAACACAAACTGACAATCGACCTCAATGGGCTTCAATGGATGTTAATCGACGATATTTGACAAAGTTAGATGCAAACTCACTCAAATATATAAGAAATGATGAAATTTGACTACAAATTAGGAAGATATACTTTGAAAATTTTCAATTATCACAAAGTGACAGTTAACCTCAATGGGCTTCAATGGATGTTAATCGACGATATCTGACAAAGCTAGATGCAAACTCACTCAAATATATAAGAAATGTTGAAATTTGACTACAAATTAGGAAGATAGACTTTGAAAATTTTCAATCAACACAAACTAACAATCGACCTCAATGGGCGTCAATGGATACTAATCGACGATATCTGACAAAGTTGGTTGCAAACTCACTCAAATATATAAGAAATGCTGACATTTGACTTAAAATTAGGAAGATAGACTTTGAAAATTTTCAATTATCACAAAGTGACAGTTAACTTCAATGGGCTTCAATGGATGTTAATCGACGATATCTGACAAAGTTAGATGCAAACTCACTCAAATATATAAGAAATGTTGAAATTTGACTACAAATTAGGAAGATAGACTTTGAAAATTTTCAATCAACACAAACTGACAATCGACTTCAATGGGCTTCAATGGATGTTAATCGACGATATTTGACAAAGTTAGATGCAAACTCAGTCAAATATATAAGAAATGTTGAAATTCGACTTCAAATTAGGAACATATACTTTGAAAATTTTCAATCAACACAAACTGACAATCGACCTCAATGGGCGTCAATGGATACTAATCGACGATATCTGACAAAGTTGGTTGCAAACTCACTCAAATATATAAGAAATGTTGACATTTGACTTAAAATTAGGAAGATAGACTTTGAAAATTTTCAATTATCACAAAGTGACAGTTAACTTCAATGGGCTTCAATGGATGTTAATCGACGATATCTGACAAAGTTAGATACAAACTCACTCAAATATATAAGAAATGTTGAAATTTGACTACAAATTAGGAAGATAGACTTTGAAAATTTTCAATCAACACAAACTAACAATCGACCTCAATGGGCGTCAATGGATACTAATCGACGATATCTGACAAAGTTAGTTGCAAACTCACTCAAATATATAAGAAATGTTGAAATTTGACTTCAAATTAAGAAGATAGACTTTGAAAGTTTCCAATTATCACAAAGTGACAGTTAACTTCAATGGGCTTCAATGGATGTTAATCGACGATATCTGACAAAGTTAGATGCAAACTCACTCAAATATATAAGAAATGATGAAATTTGACTACAAATTAGGAAGATAGACTTTGAAAATTTTCAATTATCACAAAGTGACAGTTAACCTCAATGGGCTTCAATGGATGTTAATCGACGATATCTGACAAAGCTAGATGCAAACTCACTCAAATATATAAGAAATGTTGAAATTTGACTACAAATTAGGAAGATAGACTTTGAAAATTTTCAATCAACACAAACTAACCATCGACCTCATTGGGCTTCAATGGATGTTAATCGACGATATCTGACAAAGTTAGTTGCAAAATCACTCAAATATATGAGAAATGTTGAGATTTGACTTCAAATTAGGAAGATAGACTTTTAAAATTATCAATTAACACAAAGTGACAGTTGACCTCAATGGGCTTCAATGGATACTAATCGACGATATCTGACAAAGTTAGTTGCAAACTCACTCAAATATATAAGAAATGTTGACATTTGACTTCAAATTAGGAAGATAGACTTTTAAAATTATCAATTAACACAAACTGACAATCGACCTCAATGGGCTTCAATGGATGTTAATCGACGATATCTGACAAAGTTAGATGCAAACTCACTCAAATATATAAGAAATGATGAAATTTGACTACAAATTAGGAAGATAGACTTTGAAAATTTTCAATTATCACAAAGTGACAGTTAACCTCAATGGGCTTCAATGGATGTTAATCGACGATATCTGACAAAGCTAGATGCAAACTCACTCAAATATATAAGAAATGTTGAAATTTGACTACAAATTAGGAAGATAGACTTTGAAAATTTTCATTCAACACAAACTAACAATCGACCTCAATGGGCGTCAATGGATACTAATCGACGATATCTGACAAAGTTGGTTGCAAACTCACTCAAATATATAAGAAATGCTGACATTTGACTTAAAATTAGGAAGATAGACTTTGAAAATTTTCAATTATCACAAAGTGACAGTTAACTTCAATGGGCTTCAATGGATGTTAATCGACGATATCTGACAAAGTTAGATGCAAACTCACTCAAATATATAAGAAATGTTGAAATTTGACTACAAATTAGGAAGATAGACTTTGAAAATTTTCAATCAACACAAACTGACAATCGACCTCAATGGGCTTCAATGGATGTTAATCGACGATATTTGACAAAGTTAGATGCAAACTCACTCAAATATATAATAAATGTTGAAATTTGACTACAAATTAGGAAGATAGACTTTGAAAATTTTCAATCAACACAAACTAACAATCGACCTCAATGGGCGTCAATGGATACTAATCGACGATATCTGACAAAGTTGGTTGCAAACTCACTCAAATATATAAGAAATGCTGACATTTGACTTAAAATTAGGAAGATAGACTTTGAAAATTTTCAATTATCACAAAGTGACAGTTAACTTCAATGGGCTTCAATGGATGTTAATCGACGATATCTGACAAAGTTAGATGCAAACTCACTCAAATATATAAGAAATGTTGAAATTTGACTACAAATTAGGAAGATAGACTTTGAAAATTTTCAATCAACACAAACTGACAATCGACCTCAATGGGCTTCAATGGATGTTAATCGACGATATTTGACAAAGTTAGATGCAAACTCAGTCAAATATATAAGAAATGTTGAAATTCGACTTCAAATTAGGAACATATACTTTGAAAATTTTCAATCAACACAAACTGACAATCGACCTCAATGGGCGTCAATGGATACTAATCGACGATATCTGACAAAGTTAGTTGCAAACTCACTCAAATATATAAGAAATGTTGACATTTGACTTCAAATTAGGAAGATAGACTTTTAAAATTATCAATTAACACAAACTGACAATCGACCTCAATGGGCTTCAATGGATGTTAATCGACGATATCTGAAAAAGTTAGATGCAAACTCACTCAAATATATAAGAAATGTTGAAATTTGACTTAAAATTAGGAAGATAGACTTTGAAAATTTTCAATTATCACAAAGTGACAGTTAACTTCAATGGGCTTCAATGGATGTTAATCGACGATATCTGACAAAGTTAGATGCAAACTCACTCAAATATATAAGAAATGTTGAAATTTGACTACAAATTAGGAAGATAGACTTTGAAAATTTTCAATCAACACAAACTAACAATCGACCTCAATGGGCGTCAATGGATACTAATCGACGATATCTGACAAAGTTAGTTGCAAACTCACTCAAATATATAAGAAATGTTGAAATTTGACTTCAAATTAAGAAGATAGACTTTGAAAGTTTCCAATTATCACAAAGTGACAGTTAACTTCAATGGGCTTCAATGGATGTTAATCGACGATATCTGACAAAGTTAGATGCGAACTCACTCAAATATATAAGAAATGATAAAATTTGACTACAAATTAGGAAGATAGACTTTGAAAATTTTCAATTATCACAAAGTGACAGTTAACCTCAATGGGCTTCAATGGATGTTAATCGACGATATCTGACAAAGCTAGATGCAAACTCACTCAAATATATAAGAAATGTTGAAATTTGACTTAAAATTAGGAAGATATACTTTGAAAATTTTCAATTATCACAAAGTGACAGTTAACTTCAATGGGCGTCAATGGATACTAATCGACGATATCTGACAAAGTTAGTTGCGAACTCACTCAAATATATGAGGAATGTTGACATTTGACTTCAAATTAGGAAGATATACTTTGAAAATTTTCAATCAACACAAACTGACAATCGACCTCAATGGGCGTCAATGGATACTAATCGACGATATCTGACAAAGTTAGTTGCAAACTCACTCAAATATATAAGAAATGATGAAATTTGACTACAAATTAGGAAGATAGACTTTGAAAATTTTCAATTATCACAAAGTGACAGTTAACCTCAATGGGCTTCAATGGATGTTAATCGACGATATCTGACAAAGCTAGATGCAAACTCACTCAAATATATAAGAAATGTTGAAATTTGACTACAAATTAGGAAGATAGACTTTGAAAATTTTCAATCAACACAAACTAACAATCGACCTCAATGGGCGTCAATGGATACTAATCGACGATATCTGACAAAGTTGGTTGCAAACTCACTCAAATATATAAGAAATGCTGACATTTGACTTAAAATTAGGAAGATAGACTTTGAAAATTTTCAATTATCACAAAGTGACAGTTAACTTCAATGGGCTTCAATGGATGTTAATCGACGATATCTGACAAAGTTAGATGCAAACTCACTCAAATATATAAGAAATGTTGAAATTTGACTACAAATTAGGAAGATAGACTTTGAAAATTTTCAATCAACACAAACTGACAATCGACCTCAATGGGCTTCAATGGATGTTAATCGACGATATTTGACAAAGTTAGATGCAAACTCAGTCAAATATATAAGAAATGTTGAAATTCGACTTCAAATTAGGAACATATACTTTGAAAATTTTCAATCAACACAAACTGACAATCGACCTCAATGGGCGTCAATGGATACTAATCGACGATATCTGACAAAGTTAGTTGCAAACTCACTCAAATATATAAGAAATGTTGACATTTGACTTCAAATTAGGAAGATAGACTTTTAAAATTATCAATTAACACAAACTGACAATCGACCTCAATGGGCTTCAATGGATGTTAATCGACGATATCTGAAAAAGTTAGATGCAAACTCACTCAAATATATAAGAAATGTTGAAATTTGTCTTAAAATTAGGAAGATAGACTTTGAAAATTTTCAATTATCACAAAGTGACAGTTAACTTTAATGGGCTTCAATGGATGTTAATCGACGATATCTGACAAAGTTAGATGCAAACTCACTCAAATATATAAGAAATGTTGAAATTCGACTTCAAATTTGGAACATATACTTTGAAAATTTTCAATCAACACAAACTGACAATCGACCTCAATGGGCGTCAATGGATACTAATCGACGATATCTGACAAAGTTAGTTGCAAACTCACTCAAATATATAAGAAATGTTGACATTTGACTTCAAATTAGGAAGATAGACTTTTAAAATTATCAATTAACACAAACTGACAATCGACCTCAATGGGCTTCAATGGATGTTAATCGACGATATCTGAAAAAGTTAGATGCAAACTCACTCAAATATATAAGAAATGTTGAAATTCGACTTCAAATTTGGAACATATACTTTGAAAATTTTCAATCAACACAAACTGACAATCGACCTCAATGGGCGTCAATGGATACTAATCGACGATATCTGACAAAGTTAGTTGCAAACTCACTCAAATATATGAGAAATGTTGAAATTTGACTTCAAATTAGGAAGATAGACTTTTAAAATTATCAATTAACACAAAGTGACAGTTGACCTCAATGGGATTCAATGGATGTTAATCGACGATATTTGACAAAGTTAGATGCAAACTCACTCAAATATATAAGAAATGTTGAAATTCTACTTCAAATTAGGAAGTTAGACTTTGAAAATTTTCAATCAACACAAAGTGACAGTTGACCTCAATGGGCTTCAATGGATGTTAATCGACGATATCTGACAAAGTTAGATGCAAACTCACTCAAATATATAAGAAATGTTGACATTTGACTTAAAATTAGGAAGATAGACTTTGAAAATTTTCAATTATCACAAAGTGACAGTTAACCTCAATGGGCTTCAATGGATGTTAATCGACGACATTTGACAAAGTTAGATGCAAACTCATTCAAATATATGAGAAATGTTGAAATTTGACTTCAAATTAGGAAGATAGACTTTGAAAATTTTTAATCAACACAAACTGACAATCGACCTCAATGGGCTTCAATGGATATTAATCGACGATATCTGAAAAAGTTAGATGCAAACTCACTCAAATATATGAGAAATGTTGAAATTCGACTTCAAATTAGGAACATAGACTTTGAAAATTTTCAATCATCACAAAATGACAGTTGACCTCAATGGGCTACAATGGATGTTAATCGACTATATCTGACAAAGTAAGATGCAAATTCACTCAAATATATAAGAAATGTTGACATTTGATTTCAAATTAGGAAGATAGACTTTTAAAATTATCAATTAACACAAAGTAACAGTTGACCTCAATGGGCTTCAATGGATGTTAATCGACGATATTTGACAAAGTTAGATGCAAACTCTCTCAAATATATAAGAAATGTTGAAATTCTCCTTCAAATTAGGAAGTTAGACTTTGAAAATTTTCAATCAACACAAAGTGACAGTTGACGTCAATGGGCTTCAATGGATGTTAATCGACGATATTTGACAAAGTTAGATGCAAACTCACTCAAATATATGAGAAATGTTGAAATTAGACTTCAAATTAGGAAGATAGACTTTGAAAATTTTCAATCAACACAAAGTGACAGTCGACCTCAATGGGCTTCAATGGAGGTTAATCGACGATATCGACAAAGTTAGATGCAAACTCACTCAAATATATGAGAAATGTTGAAATTCGACTTCAAATTAGGAAGTTAGACTTTGAAAATTTCCAACCATCACAAAGTGACAGTTGACCTCAATGGGCTACAATGGATGTTAATCGACGATATCGACAAAGTTAGATGCAAACTCACTCAAATATATGAGAAATGTTGAAATTCGACTTCAAATTAGGAAGTTAGACTTTGAAAATTTTCAATCTTCACAAAGTGACAGTTGACCTCAATGGGCTACAATGGATGTTAATCGACTATATCTGACAAAGTAAGATGCAAATTCACTCAAATATATAAGAAATGTTGACATTTGACTTCAAATTAGGAAGATAGACTTTGAAAATTTTCAATCATCACAAAATGACAGTTGACCTCAATGGGCTACAATGGATGTTAATCGACTATATCTGACAAAGTAAGATGCAAATTCACTCAAATATATAAGAAATGTTGACATTTGATTTCAAATTAGGAAGTTAGACTTTGAAAATTTTCAATCAACACAAAGTGACAGTTGACCTCAAAGGGCTTCAATGGATGTTAATCGACGATATCTGACAAAGTTAGATGCAAACTCACTCAAATATATAAGAAATGTTGACATTTGACTTAAAATTAGGAAGATAGACTTTGAAAATTTTCAATTATCACAAAGTGACAGTTAACCTCAATGGGCTTCAATGGATGTTAATCGACGATATTTGACAAAGTTAGATGCAAACTCACTCAAATATATAAGAAATGTTGAAATTCGACTTCAAATTAGGAACATAGACTTTGAAAATTTTCAATCAACACAAAGTGACAGTCGACCTCAATGGGCTTCAATGGATGTTAATCGACGATATCGACAAAGTTAGATGCAAACTCACTCAAATATATGAGAAATGTTGAAATTCGACTTCAAATTAGAAAGTTAGACTTTGAAAATTTTCAATCATCACAAAATGACAGTTGACCTCAATGGGCTACAATGGATGTTAATCGACTATATCTGACAAAGTAAGATGCAAATTCACTCAAATATATAAGAAATGTTGACATTTGATTTCAAATTAGGAAGATAGACTTTTAAAATTATCAATTAACACAAAGTAACAGTTGACCTCAATGGGCTTCAATGGATGTTAATCGACGATATTTGACAAAGTTAGATGCAAACTCACTCAAATATATAAGAAATGTTGAAATTCTCCTTCAAATTAGGAAGTTAGACTTTGAAAATTTTCAATCAACACAAAGTGACAGTTGACGTCAATGGGCTTCAATGGATGTTAATCGACGATATCTGACAAAGTTAGATCCAAACTCACTCAAATATATAAGGAATGTTGACATTTGACTTAAAATTAGGAAGATGGACTTTGAAAATTTTCAATTATCACAAAGTGACAGTTAACCTCATTGGGCTTCAATGGATGTTAATCGACGATATTTGACAAAGTTAGATGCAAACTCACTCAAATATATGAGAAATGTTGAAATTAGACTTCAAATTAGGAAGATAGACTTTGAAAATTTTTAATCAACACAAAGTGACAGTCGACCTTAATGGGCTTCAATGGATGTTAATCGACGATATCGACAAAGTTAGATGCAAACTCACTCAAATATATAAGAAATGTTGAAATTCTCCTTCAAATTAGGAAGTTAGACTTTGAAAATTTTCAATCAACACAAAGTGACAGTTGACGTCAATGGGCTTCAATGGATGTTAATCGACGATATCTGACAAAGTTAGATCCAAACTCACTCAAATATATAAGGAATGTTGACATTTGACTTAAAATTAGGAAGATGGACTTTGAAAATTTTCAATTATCACAAAGTGACAGTTAACCTCATTGGGCTTCAATGGATGTTAATCGACGATATTTGACAAAGTTAGATGCAAACTCACTCAAATATATGAGAAATGTTGAAATTCGACTTCAAATTAGGAAGTTAGACTTTGAAAATTTCCAACCATCACAAAGTGACAGTTGACCTCAATGGGCTACAATGGATGTTAATCGACTATATCTGACAAAGTAAGATGCAAATTCACTCAAATATATAAGACATGTTGACATTTGACTTCAAATTAGGAAGATAGACTTTTAAAATTATCAATCAACACAAAGTGACAGTTTACCTCAATGGGCTACAATGGATGTTAATCGACTATATCTGACAAAGTAAGATGCAAATTCACTCAAATATATAAGAAATGTTGACATTTGACTTCAAATTAGGAAGATAGACTTTTAAAATTATCAATTAACACAAAGTGACAGTTGACCTCAATGGGCTTCAATGGATGTTAATCGACGATATTTGACAAAGTTAGATGCAAACTCACTCAAATATATAAGAAATGTTGAAATTCTACTTCAAATTAGGAAGTTAGACTTTGAAAATTTTCAATCAACACAAAGTGACAGTTGACCTCAAAGGGCTTCAATGGATGTTAATCGACGATATCTGACAAAGTTAGATGCAAACTCACTCAAATATATAAGAAATGTTGACATTTGACTTAAAATTAGGAAGATAGACTTTGAAAATTTTCAATTATCACAAAGTGACAGTTAACCTCAATGGGCTTCAATGGATGTTAATCGACGATATTTGACAAAGTTAGATGCAAACTCACTCAAATATATGAGAAATGTTGAAATTTGACTTCAAATTAGGAAGATAGACTTTGAAAATTTTCAATCAACACAAAGTGACAGTCGACCTCAATGGGCTTCAATGGATGTTAATCGACGATATCGACAAAGTTAGATGCAAACTCACTCAAATATATGAGAAATGTTGAAATTCGACTTCAAATTAGGAAGTTAGACTTTGAAAATTTTCAATCTTCACAAAGTGACAGTTGACCTCAATGGGCTACAATGGATGTTAATCGACTATATCTGACAAAGTAAGATGCAAATTCACTCAAATATATAAGAAATGTTGACATTTGACTTCAAATTAGGAAGATAGACTTTTAAAATTATCAATTAACACAAAGTGACAGTTGACCTCAATGGGCTTCAATGGATGTTAATCGACGATATCTGACAAAGTTAGATGCAAACTCACTCAAATATATATGAAATGTTGACATTTGACTTAAAATTAGGAAGATAGACCTTGAAAATTTTCAATTATCACAAAGTGACAGTTAACTTCAATGGGCTTCAATGGATGTTAATCGACGATATCTGACAAAGTTAGATGCAAACTCACTCAAATATATAAGAAATGTTGAAATTTGACTACAAATTAGGAAGATAGACTTTGAAAATTTTCAATCAACACAAACTAACAATCGACCTCATTGGGCTTCAATGGATGTTAATCGACGATATTTGACAAAGTTAGATGCAAACTCACTCAAATATATGAGAAATGTTGAAATTCGACTTCAAATTAGGAACATAGACTTTGAAAATTTTCAATCAACACAAACTGACAATCGACCTCAATGGGCGTCAATGGATACTAATCGACGATATCTGACAAAGTTAGTTGCAAACTCACTCAAATATATGAGAAATGTTGAGATTTGACTTCAAATTAGGAAGATAGACTTTTAAAATTATCAATTAACACAAAGTGACAGTTGACCTCAATGGGCTTCAATGGATGTTAATCGACGATATTTGACAAAGTTAGATGCAAACTCAGTCAAATATATAAGAAATGTTGAAATTCGACTTCAAATTAGGAACATATACTTTGAAAATTTTCAATCAACACAAACTGACAATCGACCTCAATGGGCGTCAATGGATACTAATCGACGATATCTGACAAAGTTGGTTGCAAACTCACTCAAATATATAAGAAATGTTGACATTTGACTTAAAATTAGGAAGATAGACTTTGAAAATTTTCAATTATCACAAAGTGACAGTTAACTTCAATGGGCTTCAATGGATGTTAATCGACGATATCTGACAAAGTTAGATGCAAACTCACTCAAATATATAAGAAATGTTGAAATTTGACTACAAATTAGGAAGATAGACTTTGAAAATTTTCAATCAACACAAACTAACAATCGACCTCAATGGGCGTCAATGGATACTAATCGACGATATCTGACAAAGTTAGTTGCAAACTCACTCAAATATATAAGAAATGTTGAAATTTGACTTCAAATTAAGAAGATAGACTTTGAAAGTTTTCAATTATCACAAAGTGACAGTTAACCTCAATGAGCTTCAATGGATGTTAATCGACGATATCTGACAAAGTTAGATGCAAACTCACTCAAATATATAAGAAATGTTGAAATTTGACTTCAAATTAGGAAGATAGACTTTTGAAATTATCAATTAACACAAACTGACAATCGACCTCAATGGGCTTCAATGGATGTTAATCGACGATATCTGAAAAAGTTAGATGCAAACTCACTCAAATATATAAGAAATGTTGAAATTTGACTTAAAATTAGGAAGATAGACTTTGAAAATTTTCAATTATCACAAAGTGACAGTTATCTTCAATGGGCTTCAATGGATGTTAATCGACGATATCTGACAAAGTTAGATGCAAACTCACTCAAATATATAAGAAATGTTGAAATTCGACTTCAAATTTGGAACATATACTTTGAAAATTTTCAATCAACACAAACTGACAATCGACCTCAATGGGCGTCAATGGATACTAATCGACGATATCTGAAAAAGTTAGTTGCAAACTCACTCAAATATATAAGAAATGTTGACATTTGACTTCAAATTAGGAAGATAGACTTTTAAAATTATCAATTAACACAAACTGACAATCGACCTCAATGGGCTTCAATGGATGTTAATCGACGATATCTGAAAAAGTTAGATGCAAACTCACTCAAATATATAAGAAATGTTGAAATTCCACTTCAAATTAGGAACATAGACTTTGAAAATTTTCAATCAACACAAAGTGACAGTCGACCTCAATGGGCTTCAATGGATGTTAATCGACGATATCGACAAAGTTAGATGCAAACTCACTTAAATATATGAGAAATGTTGAAATTCGACTTCAAATTAGGAAGTTAGACTTTGAAAATTTTCAATCAACACAAAGTGACAGTCGACCTCAATGGGCTTCAATGGATGTTAATCGACGATATCGACAAAGTTAGATGCAAACTCACTCAAATATATGAGAAATGTTGAAATACGACTTCAAATTAGGAAGTTAGACTTTGAAAATTTTCAATCATCACAAAGTGACAGTTGACCTCAATGGGCTTCAATGGATGTTAATCGACGATATCTGACAAAGTTAGATGCAAACTCACTCAAATATATAAGAATTGTTGAAATTCGACTTCAAATTAGGAACATAGGCTTTAAAAATTTTCAATCAACACAAACTGACAATCGACCTCAATTGGCGTCAATGGATACTAATCGACGATATCTGTCAAAGTTAGTTGCAAACTCACTCAAATATATAAGAAATGTTGACATTTGACTTCAAATTAGGAAGATAGACTTTTAAAATTATCAATTAACACAAACTAACAATCGACCTCAATGGGCTTCAATGGATGTTAATCGACGATATTTGACAAAGTTAGATGCAAACTCACTCAAATATATAAGAAATGTTGAAATTTGACTTCAAATTAGGAAGATAGACTTTGAAAATTTTCAATTATCACAAAGTGACAGTTAACTTCAATGGGCTTCAATGGATGTTAATCGACGATATCTGACAAAGTTAGATGCAAACTCACTCAAATATATAAGAAATGTTGAAATTCGACTACAAATTAGGAAGACAGACTTTGAAAATTTTCAATCAACACAAACTAACAATCGACCTCATTGGGCTTCAATGGATGTTAATCGACGATATTTGACAAAGTTAGATGCAAACTCACTCAAATATATAAGAAATGTTGAAATTCGACTTCAAATTAGGAAGTTAGACTTTGAAAATTTTCAATCAACACAAAGTGACAGTTGACCTCAATGGGCTACAATGGATGTTAATCGACGATATTTGACAAAGTTAGATGCAAACTCACTCGAATATATAAGAAATGTTGAAATTTGACTTCAAATTAGGAAGATAGATTTTGAAAATTTTCAATTATCACAAAGTGACACTTAACCTCAATGGGCTTCAATGGATGTTAATCGACGATATCTGACAAAGTTAGATGCAAACTCACTCAAATATATAAGAAATGTTGAAATTTGACTACAAATTAGGAAGACAGACTTTGAAAATTTTCAATCAACACAAACTAACAATCGACCCCATTGGGCTTTAATGGATGTTAATTGACGATATTTGACAAAGTTAGATGCAAACTCACTCAAATATATAAGAAATGTTGAAATTTGACTTCAAATTAGGAAGATAGACTTTGGAAATTTTCAATCAACACAAACTGACAATCGACCTCAATGGGCTTCAATGGATGTTAATCGACGATATTTGACAAAGTTAGATGCAAACTCACTCAAATATATAAGAAATGTTGAAATTCGACTTCAAATTAGGAACATAGACTTTGAAAATTTTCAATCAACACAAAGTGACAGTCGACCTCAATGGGCTTCAATGGATGTTAATTGACGATATTTGACAAAGTTAGATGCAAACTCACTCAAATA